>NC_086322.1:268864168-269164168 GCF_036172605.1 Pelobates fuscus | reverse complement strand
ATTTAGCAGTCTGTGTGTGTATTCAACAGTTTCTGTGTGTTTTCAGCAATCTGTGTGTGTGTGTGTGTGTGCGTGTATGTATTCCACATAATGTGTGTGTATGTATTCAGCAGTATGTGGGTGTTCAATAGTCTCAGTGTGTATTCAGCAGTGTCTATGTGTATGTATTCAGCAGTATGTGTGTGTATGTATTCAGCGGTCTGTGGGTATTTTGAAGTCTGCGTTTGTGTACTCAGTATTCTATGTGTGTGTATTCAGCAGTCTGTGCTTGTGTATTCAGCAATCTCTGTGTGTGTGTATTCAGCAATCTCTGTGTGTATGTATTCAGCAGTATGTGTGTGTATGTATTCAGCGGTCTGTGTGTATTTTGAAGTCTGCGTTTGTGTACTCAGTATTCTATGTGTGTGTATTCAGCAGTCTGTGCTTGTGTATTCAGCAGTCTGGGTGTGTATTTAGCAGTCTCTGTGTGTGTATTCAGCAGTCTGTGTGTGTCTGTATTCAGCAGTCTCTGTGTGTGTATTCGGCAGTCTGTGTGTGTATATTCAGACATCTGTGTATTTAGCAGTCTCTGTGTGTTTATTTAGTGGTCTGTGTGTATATTCAGCAGTGTCTGTATGTGCATTCAGCAGTCTGTGTATTCAGCAGCTTGAGTGTGTATTCGCCAGTCTGTGTGTGTGTATTTAGCGGTCTGTGTGTATATTAAGCAGTGTCTGTGTTTGTATTCAGATGCCTGTGTTTGTATTCAGCAGTCTATGTGTGTGTATTTAGCAGTCTGTGTGTATACAGCAGTACATGTGTATTTAGCAGTCTGTGTGTGTACCCAGCAGGCTGTGTGTGTGTATTGTGCAGTCTGTGTGTATTTAGTAGTCTGTATGTGTATTCAGCAGTTTGTATATGTGTATTCAGTAGTCTGTATGTATTCAGCAGTCTGTGTTTGTGTACTCAGCAGTCTCTGTGTGTATTCAGCAGTCTGTGTTTGTGTATTTAGCACTCTGTATGTGTATTTAGCCATGTGTGTGTGTGTATAAGCCCTGTATTGAAGTCTTAACTTTACAAAATACCATACAACCTGTACATAGGGGGATACTGTTGTATATGGGAGACTTAGCTGAACACGAATATTAGTGTTTTAAAACAGTAAAACATGTAATGACGATGGTATTATCATATTATCATTGAAAGTGCTGTTTTTGTGTGAAAAATGCAGAAAACATATGAATGCTAACTTTGGCCAGCGTTTGTGAATAAGTAGCTACTAAAAAAGACTGGACATACCTTATTTTGAATACCTTGGGTTGTCTACTTTTTCAAATGGTATGCCATGATGGGGTTAATATTCATTAATGAAGAAAAAGGATAAGGCCAGAATGTTCTCACAGCAAAGTGAGAGCAGGGCCCGTGGACATAAAACAGTATCTACATAGAAAGTGGTGGATAGCTACAGTGAGAGTATGTGTAACAAATGGTTATAGTGGAAATAACATTGCCCAATGTTGCAATATGAAAAATAGCTAAATTAGAAAAAAAAAAGTGTTGTACCTTTAACTGCAAGGAAACATTATTTTAATCTTGTGGGCTTCAACCATAATTTCGTATTTAGAAACATTTCTTATTGCACATATTGAATGCAATAAATAACTAAAGTTATTCCCCTTGTCACTTTTGACAACTAGTCTTGTTACATTTGGGTGTGTTTGCAAATGAGAAATATATTCTCCACATATTATGAAATACATATGGTGTAACCAGTACACAATATTCTGCCAAGTGTTATGGCTAATAGAACACTATAAGCATGTAATCTCAATTAATTGGTTATAGTTCATGACGTTTCCTGGCACTGTCCCTTCATTCTGTATTCTGAGCAGTTTAACACTAAATAAGGCTATATGCCTGGTCCGGACTGGCCACCGGTACACCGGGCAAATGCCCGGTGGGCCACGGTGGCCATGGGCCGAGGCCAGCTGGGAGATCACAGGATCTCCCATGCCGGTCTTTGCACGGCCGGCACTATCTGAACGCCGGCCCTGCAGTAGTCCACGGCGGGCCGGTGGGGAGATCAAAGATCTCCCTCACCGGCCCACATGCAATATATTCCGGCCGCTGGTGGGGACAGAGGGAGGGAGACAGCCAAGAGAGGAAAGAAAAGTTAAATGAAATGGCATATTTCAAAATCATTATTAAGACCTCCTGGGGTTAATGTGTTTAATGCGATTTTCAATTTAAACACATTAACCCCAGGAGGTCTTAATAATGATTTTGAAATATGCCATTTCATTTAACTTTTCTACTCCATCTGTTCCCTTCTGGAAATTAATATGGATCATTAAATATAGCACTTTATGTACATGGAACGTAAATGAGAATGTCAACATTTTATGTGAAAATAAGAGGGGAAGGAGAAAGGGAAAAATAAGTGGAAAAGAAAAAAATATTCTTTATTATAAGAAATTTATCTTGAACTTCAGTATTTTTTAACTTGCAAGTAGCAAAATGAGGATTAGAATACAGCTGGTTGTATTTTTAAGAAGATTTTATACTTTTTATTGTTGACATTGTCAATATTATATTATTTATATGTGAAGATATCTACAATTTTTTTTTTACATGTTCCTCTCTTTCATTTTTCTTGTCTTTCTCCCTTATCTTTGAATATGTGCTGAGAATGGAGGTTCCCTATAAGGGAGTATGGGCAGGTTGTACTTTAAATTGCCTGCTCGTTTTGAAAGTGACGAACGGATTCATTCCGTTGCGTCACTTCCGGTCTCCATCTCAGGGTGTTTACCCATAAGAAAAATGGCCGCGGTGAACACGGAAGCGACGTGGACTATGACACCACGCCACTCCCGATCACCCTAATGGATCACAGGTGAGGTATTCCACCTCACTCCAAACAGGAATCCAATTGGACTATGCAAGTAAAGGACCGGCCACCGGACGAAAAGACCGGCAGATTTAAAACAGCAAGATACTGGATACATCAAACCCGATTGAAAAAGCCCACATAGCATGGGTGAAACGCGTCTCGGAGCTGAAGCCATTAACTGGGACTTTTTATTTACTTTTTATTATTACAGGATTATTTTACTATCTTTGATTTTATATTTAAAATAAATTTCCTCTTTTATTACATCCCATTGGCTTTTTATCCTATCTTGCTGCTAAAGAAGGGTAGGTGCGCCCCTCCAGAGGCACCCAAGTCTAACATCTAGAGCCAGGTTCTCATTGGCTCAGAATAAGGTGAGCACTACTATAACTACTGCATGTACAATTTATGTTGAAACATAGTACACTAGGAGGTTTCTCCTTTTTCTTTCCTTCTCTCCCTGTGGAAACTCATTCCAGCTAAAGGGTGCAGTGTCTCCATACGACACTACTGTGGAAGTGATTTGAGCCTGTCCTTTCTGAGGCTCTAATCCATGTGAGTTTGACTATTGAAAAATTATCACAATACTCTTTCACCTACAGACTTACACTATATTGTGTTGTATTTTTCTGTTCCATTTACATGTATCAACATACATCTGAGATTTAACCTTAATCTAGGGTAAGTGTAAACACATAGCGCTCCACTCATTTGACTAGTATGGTCTGGATTTTTATCCAGACTATACTAGACCCACTCTGGTTCGTAATTACTTTACCCACCACTGTGACATGTTAAAAGAGCTAAACTGGCTGTCGCTGGAATCCCAACGCACTATTCATCTTTCCAGCCTTGTGTATAAGAGCATTTCTGGGAAGCTCCCACCCTACCTCAGTAAAATGCTCTCCCTAGCGCTTCCCACCTCCTATAACCTACGATCCAGTACTAGCACGATATTTAGCATACCACAATACAAAAATAAAGTGGCTCGATCCTCATTTTCCTACAGAGCACCGCAATTATGGAATAACCTCAGGGACACATAGTCAAATCTTCATTTAATCTAAAATCTTTTAAGAGATCTATGGCAATATACCTCAGCACAGAAAGCACCTGCCATGGTTGAAGATATTTATGTTTTGTGGACCCAGGACATATGTGAAAACGAGAAAAATCTCAATCTATCCATCCTGGTAAAATATTTTATAAATAAATAAATAAATCTTCAGAACAAGTGGGATTTGTCCCGGAGAGACGGGCTGGTGACAGTACCAGACACTTTATAAATCTCATTGACTGGAGCCACTCAAGCAGACAGCAAGGTCTACTTGTGGCAATAGACGGAGAAAATGCGTTTGAACACCTAAACTGGGAATATATGGCATCAACGCTCCATGCACTTTACTTCCCCACAACGTGTCACGTATTCATCCGTACATAAAAATATGGTTAATGGCATTTACAGTTTACTGACAGGAAAAGTTGTGCAGCAACATAACTGTCCTGACAGGAAAAGTTGTGCCGAGCAACATAACTGTCCTGACAGGAAAAGTTGTGCCGAGCAGCAATCATGCAAATGGAAACCTGGCAATTGCCTTTGGAGTCAAAGGCCAGTTACATCCAATCGGATTCACAGGAGGGGTATTTAGGCCCAGTTCTCCTCTTGCTCAGTGCCCTGTCATGGTTTCATGCCTATGGTTATCCGAGAGTGCGTTCCTGATCTTGATTTTCTGGTATTTGACTTTGGCTTTGTTTTGACTTCCCTGATATCTGGTATCCTTGATTTTTGGCTGTCCCTTTGACTATTCTTGGAGACGCTAAGTCCAGCTATTCTAAGGTCAGGCTATACGTTATCCTTAGTCCTAATTGTGACACAGTACTGCGTGCTGGATCAACTTGTAATCCTGACACAGAGCTCATCAAGAGCATTCTTGCTTTATATTCATCCCCATTAGCTAGGTGGTTCAACACAGGCTTTTTATCTAAACCATTTGCAATCTACAACAGGACACACCAGGGCTGTCCCTTGTCACCTTTAATCTTCATCCTAAGCCTGGAAACTCTAATCAGACATATTAAACAAACTTGGACAATTTCAGGACTCTCTGCTTTTGCAGGAGAGCAGAAAATTGCAGCGTTTGCAGACAACGTTTTACTTTTCCTGACCAAATCGGAAAGATCCCTCCCCGCGCTTTGTTACAAACTCTAGTCAGATACAGCCAACTATCGTACTATAAAAACAACACAAAAACAAACACACAAATAATTGGCTTACCGCTACCGACAGTACAACTCCTACAAACCACATTTGCTTTTGACTGGTGCAAAACTTCAATTTGTGAATCAAACACATAAACATCTACTCTTCTGTTGCAAGAAAATCACTTAGCTTTAACCCCTTAAGGACCAAACTTCTGGAATAAAAGGGAATCATGACATGTCAGACACGTCATGTGTCCTTAAGGGGTTAAAAACCAAACTAGAGAGACAGCTAGAGAGGTCTGAAGGTGTTGTGGCTGGGCCGCATAAACTCTATAACAACGATGATTATGTCTCATGTTTTATATATCTTCCACACTATCCCTGTTGAGGTACCTATAGCTTTATTGACCAAATTCCAAGCTGATATTAACGGCCATATTTGGAAAAAAACGTCATCCAAGGATTTCACATGCCATAGCAAGGAAGCATTCCAAACAAGGTGGTTTAGGTATTCCTTGCATTCCAACATACTACATAGCTTCTTCTCTCACTCAGGGTCTAACAGTGCTTACAAGATCTCAGGAACCCGAGTGGCTTCCTCTCGAGAATGCATGCCAGACACAGTGCTGCAACTGCTCTGGTCTACTTCCTGGTTGGTAAAAGACAATATATCAACACTACACTGTGCCAAACACACACTAAAAAGTTGGAATCACTGAGACCCAAAATGAATGGCATCTGCTAACATGTTATCTCTAGCCCTGACCTCTAAAATAACTTGGTGCACTGGGTGCAGGGGACGCGCCACCACAGTAGGTATGCTGTGCAATACCATGGCGTTAAAGCTTTTGCTGACTTACAGACATTTTTCTCCTTACCACGAAGAAAAATCTTCATATATCTTAGGTTGAAACATATTCTCACTATCAGACAGGTGCAAGCATGTAAAACATCTGACATCACTACCTTTGGCCACAAATGCTTAGGGTGCTTACCCAAATCTAAACCACTATCCTCATGTTATAATGCAATGACGGCCATGGGTGGGAAAGTTAAATTGCCTTATATGTAAAAATGGGAAGAAGACCTGGGCAAACCATTCTCCCTATCCCAATGGTCTTACACCTTAAGGGCTACAAAATTGTCATCCCACTACTTAACACATTGGGAAGCATGTTACAAGATTTTAATGAGATGGTACCAAAACAAATAGCTAATATATACGAGACCGCTTCCCCAAACTTTTGGAGATGTACAAGTGCAATAGGATACCATAACATATTTTCTGGGACTGTCAAGAACTACAACACTTTTGGGGCAGTATAAGTTCACTCCTACAAATAATAACTGGTACACATATACCCCGCAACCAGAACACTACCTGCTCCATCTGATACCCTTGTTAGATGAAATACCACACAGGGTAGTGATCATCTACTTTCTCTTGGCAGTGCAGATGAGCATAGCGGCCTGCTGGAGGACAACCCATCCTCCTTCTACTAAGGAAGTTCTTGATAGACAACCATTATGAAAAAAATGCATACAAGGTAAAGCAACTACACATACAAAGCTGTGGTCCAGCTGGGCTCTACATAGGACACGACTATTCGTACTGCAGGCTCTGCAAACCTGAGGTTGAGCAATAAAGTAATTGGTGCAGATGATTGTATTTTTGGTAAACTGCTGCATTTTCTGATACCCTATAACTGCTGGGCCTTCTCATGTATAGACTGAATGACTCAATACTCTCAGAGGTGCTTTCCCTGTGCTTTCCTCTCTCTCCATTCCAATCCCCTTGCTCTCCCTCCTTTCATGACTCTTTCCACTCTTCTCTCAGAGGTACTTGCTAGCTTGAGCCAAATTCAGTGACTTTGTAATGAGTTATGATATGCGAACTTCGGTGAGACATATCCCTCATGCATGTCCATTGCCAAAATTGTGCCTAACACAGATATGTAACCAAGAATTGAAGTCCAAGAGCAAGGTGACATTATCTCTCTTCGAACTTCGATAGTACGACTCGGTGGTGGTGCATAAACCAACCAACAAACAAGGAAATACTACTTTCTCAATATGGTTGCCAGAAGATGTGTCTTGCATGTGTCCATTGAAATGTTACTGTCCTACTGTTAAACCAAAGCTAAGTGTTTATTCTGATAGCTTTGATGTGTATCCTTACATCAGATCAATATACTGCATCTTGCTCCGTGTTACTAGTAATGAAAATAGCTATTAATTTATGACTGTAATTGTACAACTACTCCCAATTGCATACCGAATGTCGCACTGATCAAATCGCTAATTTATACAAGTCGTACGACAATGTACCTCTTGTAATTGTATTTGTATTTGTTTAATCTTTCTCTATGGAAAAAAAAAAGAAACTGATAAAAATGATACATTGGAATAAAAAATAAAAAAAACTTTTAAAGCTGAATAGAAGGAAGATGCCAGAGGACTCCATCACTATAACAACTGCAATTATATGAAGCAGTTACAGTGTCCCTTTAATTTGTCAAAGCATTAATTGCTTAATTATTTTTATATTATAATTATTTTTAGTATGGCCGTGAATAACGTTCAGCATTTCAAGAAATGCCCTCCTAATATTGACAATCTAATAAGATTCTACCCTTAACTTGTATCTAATTAACTGGACTCATCATTTGAACTGCACAGAAACCTTTACAGACTGATCCTTTGCGCTGTTTGTCAGCTTGCTAAAGTGATTTATGTGTGAAGACATTTCCAAGGGGAGGCACCCTAAGGCGATATTATTCAGAAACAGCTTGTAAGTGCATCTATACTTGCATATTGTAGCATTATATAATACTGTGTTACACTATTTTATGATTTTTTCTTTTTACAGGTGTATCCCCAATATTTTGTGTACTGTGGCTACTTTGTAAGAGGGTATCCTGTCCCTTTTAAGGCCAAAATTCTCTGTCTACGCTATAGTCACTTCTTTTTAGTTTTTCATTTTATCATTAATGTGACGAAACCAATCTCGCCACATTGTATTGGAGGAGCCTGGTTGCCCGCCTGCTGCCTTTGGATTATGGACCGGCAGCTAGGAGCATCCATTAACGGAGGTACTCAGTCGGGGTGCCAGGTGATCCGTTACAATTAAGATTTAAAATTTCCTTGAATTTGGTGAATAATTTATGTGATCATATCTGGAAGACTTTTGGTATTTCTGTTGACAGAACAACGGCAAAAGAAATCACCAAACTCCTGATGATGACTTTTTAACGGACCCCTTAAGCTCTGGTTACTGATTATATAGACAGTTAGCACATGTAATCTTACTTGTGTTTGCCTTTACGTCCATGCGAACGAGTTTGCTCCAAAACTGTTCAAGAGGTTTCCCATTATAAAGCATTTCTTGGGCATTAGCAGATATTGAAAACGTCCTGTCTTCACTGCTCTTGTTACACACTTGATAAATGAGTAAGATGGTTTGCCCAATCATTGGAGATTCGGCTAACTTCAACGAGACATCAAAGTCCACAGCCACAGCTAAATCTCTTTTGTCTTTAGATGACGTATCTGACTTCATTTTGAGTACAGCTTTTTCAAATGCGTTTCTTTCTTGTGAAGATCCTGTAAATAAAATATTGTTTGTTATAGTATGTGAAAATTATTGTCCCCAACTAAGTATTGTCCCCAACATCCCTGACGAAGTCCTACTGACGAAACGCGTCGGATTGACAGTTTGGGACTTACAGTGCTGTATACCTGTGTTCCACTTGCTAGTGGATATATGCTGTTTTTAACTGGATTTTTGTAAGTGCAATTGTAATAAATCTTTTTGTACCAAGTGATACTTGCACTATTATCTGGTTCTCTTTCCATTATTAAGTGCCAAAGAAGATCTCCTTCCATATTGCTCTGAAGCTTTTCTCCAAATTGGGATGATGTGCCTGATATCCACTTACATTTTGTAAGTTTTCCTCATTTTCCTTGCATGTCTTTATGTATAAGCTTTTACCACACTATGTGCTGTTCATATATTTCTTACAGATACTGCTAAATATGCTGTTATACTGAAAGGTTGTATTTTTATCTTATTTGCACTTTAAGAACCATCATTCAATTTTTTGCATTCCTATTTATCTACATGTCTCCCGGTTTTTGTTTGGTGTTTTAGAGGGCACACTGTTTAGTAGGTTTGCCTCTATATGTGCTTTTAGTGGCTGGTATTCTCTTGTCTTATAAAGATACAAAATAAGACAGTTGCAAATGGGCTAGTAATAAGGTAATGGAACAAGGTTAAATTTAGGATTCTATTTTTTAATAATAGTATGTTGGGCTTCAATCGGTACATAATAGTCCTGATAGAAGATGAGCCAACATAAGTACAATAGGTTAAGTGCAATAAAAAGCACATTATATTTCATGAAAAGAGACATGCGGCCATCAAGTTCAGCGTTTCTCACATTTGTTTTTGCTGCTGGTCCAAATAAGGCAATATGATAGTATGAGTTATGATATTTAGATAACTATTATTTGTTTGATAAGTAAAATGTTTCTTATGATTTTGGAACTAGAGTTACAACTTCTAAACAAAAGTTTTTATAAGAAAAACAAAACAAACATAACATAACCAAAGTCTTTTGTGTGTTGGAATTTTACTAAAATTCCTTCTCAGTCAAAAGATATAGTGGAACAAAGTAGCTACCCTTTGTCAAGCCCTTGGCCATCACTAGCAAAGTTATACATAAGGAGAGTAGGAACTACTTTGTCTTATGTTTAACCAGCAGGTTGACAAAAGTTAATAAACTTTGCCATTGAACATCAACTTAAGACTCACCTCCCTCCAGCGTTGCCTTACTTCCGACAGCGACGCATACCAGATCATCAGTTTTGACTCTACCATGATCATGAGAGCCAACTGAGGTCTATGTAAGTACTGGTCCTGCACATGATCATACATGCACGGCCATGGAAAGTTAGATGACTTCATTTCTGGGAAGCACCATGTTAGACACTTCAAAATTGCCATAAAAGAAGACCCAGCGTAACCAGAAAATCAAATAAAAGTGTAAGTAGTACCAGTCCTGGAGTCTAAAAAGGTTTGGAGGAGGTTAAGGGGGAGTGAGAGGATGGGATTCTTTGGCTGATAGCCAAGAAATCCAATAAGTAACAGAGACACTTTAAGAACAGGTGGGTTACAGCAATACCCTAACTTTGGCCAAGTTTGGTAATGATGTGGCACTTGCTTGTTTAACAGGTTTTTGCCTTTTGTTACTGAATGTTGATGGGGCTACTTTGTTCTGGGGCTGTGTTTAAACTTGGCTATTCTTTGCAGCAGTCAAATATACAATAGGGTAATTATGACAACACTGGTGTTTGGGTACCTTCTGGATACTTATATTGATGCGTTATGTCTTCTCTGGTGTTACACCCAACACTTTTTGTGCTAATGTATTTGCCGATGGAAAGCGTGTCTGTTTTCCCTCTTTTCACAACATCTTCTCCGACAATCCAGTGAACAATGTCACCATTGACCTCAGCAAAAACAAAAGGAACATCGTAACCAACATTTACATCTCCTTCTTTTATTGCTTTCACTGGGGCTGGCCCACAGCAATGGGTACCTAAAACAGAAAAATATATTTTCAGATGTGAAGTGGTCCCATGACTCTAAAAAAAAATAAAAAATACTTAAAATGACACTGTCACATCAGAGAGTTTATAACCCTTTTTTGCATTTATAATTGTGAGAATACATACTGAATACACTGGTCAGCTGCAACATTGAAACCAACTGCCTCATATCATGTAGTAACAGCTCTGATGCTTCAAGGCATAAACTCCACAAGACATCTGCATATGTCCAGTGGTATCTGTCACCAAAACATTAGCAGCAGATCCTTTAAGTCCAGCAAGTGGCGAGGTGGGGCTTCCATTGGTTGTTTTTTGTTGTTCCATCACATCCCACAGATGCTCAATCAGATTGAGATCTGGAGAATTTAGAGGCCAAGGGATTTCAAACTCTTTGTCATATTCCTCAAACCTTTCATGAACAATTGTTTTACAGTTTGGCGGGGTGCATTATCCTGCTGAAAGAGGCCAGTTCTGATGCTCTTCAGCAGAGGGCAAGTGTTGTTGTGGGCACTCTTACTGTCCCATATGCAGCAAACTGTGATGCACTGTGTGTTTTGACATATTTCTGTAATATTACAGTTACAGTAGCTCTTCTGTGTGATCAGACCAGAGAGATTAGCCTTCCCCACATGCATCAATGAACCTTGGGCACCCATGACCATAATGCCAGTTCACTGGTTGTCCTGCCTTTTGGTAGGCACTAACCACTGTATACAGGTCACATCACACAAGACTTGCTGTTTTAGAGCTGACCCAATTATCTAGCCATCACTATTTGGCCCTTGTCAGAGTCACATATTTTTTCGCTTGCCAACTTTTCACATGAACACATGAAATTCAAGAATTTGCTGTTTTCTTGCTGCCTGACATATTACACTCCTTAACAGGTCACATTGTAGAGATATAAGCAATGTTATTCGCTTCACCTGTCAGTGGTTTTAATGTTGTGGCTGATCAGTGTAGTGTATACCAAGTTTCCATAAAATTTTAGAACAGAGTCTTTTATAAGATATGAAATTATTAATCTGAAAAAGTGCAATCTTCATCATTTTCAACCTACCATCACTGATCTCTTGTGGTGTGGCATCCACAACTTGCCATCCATCATATCCTCGTTGAAGATCTCTTCTAGCCATCCAGCATTCGTTCCAAACATGAAAATTCCTGGGGGGAAAAACAGGAAAAATTCCTAGTTAAATTTACTTTCAGAAGTTACCTCAAAGTCATATGTTTTTGGGTGTGATCGTTTTAGAGTGTTAAAATTTACAGTCAGGTACTAATATACATTTGCATAATTTGTAACTTTTGGATTCAGACAAGTAGTAGAGTGTTGCATGCCGGTGTCAGTAGCGCCGGATCTCAGTGGTAGAAGTTCCCTAAACTCCAAATACATCCACAACACAAGGCTGGGTATGACGGATTGGCCACAAGACCTTAATCAAGCATTAATAATAATTAAGGCCTCATGGCCGTAACGCTGTATCCTTGTTTTGTCCTGTATTCCCACAATAAAACTTCTGGTTCACCCCATGCTGTGCAGCCGGTGACTTTTCACTTGTGAAACTTTTGGATTGATCTTTTTGTGGATTTCATTAATTTTATTTTTTTTGTATCTGTTTTTATCACTTATCTTTGAAAGCACCAGATATATTATCTTTCATCAAAAGGGATGTGTTTTATTCTATTTCTTATTCAAACTTTAGAGAAGTCAATTTAGTATACTTAGTATGATTTTGCAATGTGATGTCTTTATTTTTCAGATGTACAGCAAAATCTTCTATTTTGAATTGTGTAGATATAGCATTAATCAAACAGAGAACAGTATTATTGGCCGAAAAAATCTTTATTATAAAGTATGTATAAGGAATGCAGAGCTTTAAACCTCACATAGAACCAGAAAAATAAATATTTGCAGATGTTATACATCCATATACTCCATGTTTGTAGTATTTACTCTATGTTGATGATTTGGCATCAAAGACATTCCACTCGGCAAAAGACAAATGGGCGACTAGAAAGTTAAACCCTGATGTTTCATTAAGATGGGGATGGGGATAATATAAGTAGCATAAACAAGGGTTTACACTACTTAAAGGAACATCCCACTCACCAAAATTACTTTAGCTTGCTTAAAATGTCTTGTGTATGAAGAGTGTGTCCTCTTGTCTTCATTTTACGAAAAGTACAGATTTCAATAGCAATTGGCACTTTTATAATGAACTTTGTTACACCTCTCCTGGCTGTCAACTGGTCAATCCGGGTTGTTTAGTTCAGTGGAACTAAACTCAAGAGGCAGGGAAGCCTTGGAAAGACTTCTCATTGAGCCGCAGGAGGAAGTCTGTGATTTAACAGCCACAGAAAGCCTGGGCTGGGGAAGAAGGTAAGGACTTGCAAAGCATACAGGCAGTTGCAGCATAATATATATACTGGTGCTTGGCAGCAGTGGCAGAACTACAGGTGTCACTGAGGTCGAAAGTGTGACAGGGCCTCCTGTATTCCATCTGCTGGCCTCCTGAGGGCCATCCTGTGCATTATGTAGATAGGCGGTGATGGAGCACTGATCTCTGATCTCCCTTGTACACACCTGTGGTAGCAGGAATATGATGTAATTCTGGCCCCAGCATCACTAAATGGCACTCCAGGGAGCAGAGTAAGAAGATAACAGTCACAGCAGTCACACTGGAATGTTCCACTCCAGCTCTCCCAAAGTAAAAGAGGCTGGATAGACTTATATAAAAATAATTTAAAAAGGCAATAGTTTGTGAGTGTGTGAGAGACTGTGTATGTATCTTTCAGTGAGTATGGCCATCAGTGAGTGTGTGTGTCTGTCAGTGTGTGTCAGATCAGTGAGAGTCTGTGTGAGACTGTCAGTGAGTGTGTATGTCAGTTTGTCTGTCTGTGAGTGTGTGTCTGCGAGTGTCTGTCTATGTGTATTTGTCAGAGTGTGTCAATAAGTAAGGGTGTGTGTTTGTCAGTGACAGTATGTGTATCTGAGAGTGTGTCAGTGTGTGTCAGTGAAAGTGTGTGTTGATTCAAAAGTGTGTGAGCCAATGTCTGCATGTATGTGTATGTGTAATAGTGAGGATGTGTGTCTGTCAATAAAAATGTGTGTTGGTTAAACGGTATGTCAACCTTTAAGTGCAAGTATTGTTTTGTGAAAGTGTGTGTTTTTAAAAGGATGAGGTAGGAAGAGGTGAACCTCTTAGAGGAAAAAAATGAGTCTAAAGAAGAAGGGCTGTAGTTTACAGAGAAAGGGGTGAGTCTTAGGACACATGCATCCTTGACAAAAAGGGGTGGGGCAAATTCAGATTAGGGGTTCTCGAGTTCAGTCATGTTTACGGAAGCACAAAACCAAAATACCACCACTGCCCTTTACTTTCAAAATTATATATTTGTACTATCATTCATCATGCCTCAATAACATACCCATGACCAATACATAAAATCTACAGCTCATGGTGGACTTCAGTACATTCCACTTATGGGAATCCTCAGAAATATCACCTTTAATTTATTAATGTATTTAATTTCTTATTATGCAACCTAATAAAAAAAAAAGCCCCAATATTTTACATCTTTCTCACCAGATACTGTCTTTTTGAAGTGAGTCTAGTTGTTTTCCCGTTTCATCATAGTACTCATCGCAGGTTAAATTGCAGTTTGAATCATGAGCTGATTCAAAGTTTGTTACTGCACGAGTTGGGATTCCTAGGAGTCGCATCACTTGGAAGAAAAACAAAGATACATTCTACGTTTTACATGTGTAATAAAGGTCTGTATGTTTTCTTGTTAAACGTGAAGTTTTATATAGTGAATCTTATTACGAATGATTGCAATAATGATCATTTTGTAAATTATTTTATATTACCTGTACATGTGACACCAGCCAAGACCCAGCACTGGCCATATCTAACAGGTCTGCAATTACTTCTAAACCACTGTCGTAATATGCTGACACTCCCGTTCCATGCACTTGGGTGTGTTCCATTTGAGAAGAACTCTTCCCAGCTTGATTCTATCACCCCACGATCATCATTAGAGTTAATCTGTAAAACATACAGTCATAGAACAACATTAAAGAAGTCCAGGAAATGGAATTCAACCCAAGTGTTTTATATATCACTGGCTCACCATGGCAGAGATGACTCTGCTGATATACACGGGGTCTCCTCTTTTAGAACAATCTTTTGCTGGATCCTTAAGAAAACTGGGGCTCATGTCTAGAATCTTTAGGCAGATATCAGCAACTCCATCTTCAAACTAAAAATAAGTAGATCATTTATAAAAAGATAAAAAGGCTATAAACATTGCTCAACACTTTCAAAGGAACACTCTAACATTAGGAATATAAAAATGTAGGGGCAACTTAGATTAAGCCCCGAAATAGGTAAATAACGCGCAAAGGTCAATGGAGAAATCTGGTTTCCCCTACTGCAGAAACTGGACGTGGTGTAGGCACATGTGAAAACCAAGTAAGTTATCAAACCATTCTTAAATGGTTACTTGCTCTGGGTGAGTAAATGTCCTTCTTACTCTTGGAGAGCTCCAGGGTACTCCTTGCACTCCTGGTTTAGAGTGATTCTTTAAAAACACATATCTCTTAATATGATTGATTAATTTTATATATATATATATATATATATATATATATATATATATATATATATATATAGCCAAAGAAAATCAGCACTCCCAGGATTTGTATCAAAAATAAAAATAAATCTTTATTCCAACGGTCAACGTTTCAGTTCCGCTAGGGAACTTTCATCAGGACAGAATACCTGGTATTCTGTCCTGATGAAAGTTCCCTAGCGGAACTGAAACGTTGACCGTTGGAATAAAGATTTATTTTTATTTTTGATACAAATCCTGGGAGTGCTGATTTTCTTTGGCTATATCTATTTAGTGCAATCTAGCACCGGGTCTACAATCAAGTAAGTTGGAGTGCAAGGTCTCTTTTTCTTTTTTTATATATATATATATATATATAATTTTAAAACATATTTATAATTCCCTAAAGGAGTTTTAATTATTACTTTAGCTTAATAATGTTTAAAGAACAGAGCCAATCTAATTGTGCAGATTTTTTCTTACCTCCAAATTAGTATCGACAATGGACAACTAAAGGTGAATAACCTATGTAACTGTTGGTGTGTTGAACTCTGTTGCAAAGTGTCCTTATATTTTTATTTATATATTTTTATTTTATTTTTACAATGTACTTATTTAACATCAAACTTGTAACATACTAACTCTAGAACTCAGATATTATTTTACCTCTTGAAGAGGCACTGTCACCTACTGAGATCTTTGCATATCTTGTATTCCGATGGCAATTGCGTGCAGTGGAAGGTAATTTTTACTTATCTGAACGGGTCCCTTGCAGGCATGCCCATCTTCTTCCTTGAGGTCCTCTACAGCTCCTGGATCTTCATCGCCAGGAGTCAACATCAGTGCTGTACTCAAGCACATGCGTGAGAGTACAGCACTGATTTCTGATGTCTGTGGAGAACCCGCAAAACTGAGGTTTTTTTTTTTTGGAAGTGGGGTGACAGAGTTACTTGACCAGCTGCAGCATGTGTGCAACATTGTTTTTTTTTTTTGTATGTTTTTTAACCCTTTAACCCCTTAAGGACACATGACATGTGTGACACGTCATGATTCCCTTTTATTCCAGAAGTTTGGTCCTTAAGGGGTTAAGGACCAAACTTCTGGAATAAAAGGGAATCATGACATGTCACACATGTCATGTGTCCTTAAGGGGTTAAACCACTGATTTTGAGCTTACATAGATAATCACTGACATCTATCCTGCCAAGAGTATTAGTAGAACATAACTGCCTAAGGGAAGATTTAAAAAAAAAAAATTGCCTTTACAAAATGCATGCAGGAAGTACAAGGTGTAGCATGATACAAAAAAAAAAATCTGACTGAGTGACATATCAACATGTTCTGTCTGTGTCTTCAAATGTGACGGCAAAATCCCAGTGTACCCTTTCAGATAACATAGAATACTAATATTGTTATAAAGTGGTTCTAATCAAACACTGTCAACACGATTAAGGCGATAAACCATAGGAACATATAATAGATTATCAAATAGAAAGAGAAAGTACAGCAGTCATAAGTAGCTAGTCATAATTTCACGAAATGAACACTCAACGCACCATAACCACTATAGATGTCTTTAGTGGTTATGGTGCCAGAAGTACCTAGGCACCTTCCCATTTTCGAATGGTTTGACAGCTTACCTGGGCATCCATGCCACATCCAGTCTTTTCCTGCCAGCCAGTTAGCACTTTGCCCTCAGCCAGTTAGCACAGCCCTGCTTATCTTCGTGGAACTAATTGGATTCTTCTGAAGTAACAATGCAATGGGAAATTCCTAGTACTACATCAGTGGAAGTCTTCCCATTAGTGCCAGAGTTATTGGGCTCTCTTTAGTCTTGAAGGACTTTTTAGCAGGGATAAATTAACGTTGGGGCTATTGGTGTTCAAGATGTAGGTTAACACATTCCAGTAGGCGCAAGTTGCCTGAATTTTTTTTTTTGTTATTTAACAGAGTTCCGGGTTCCAAGGTTGTAACTAGCCACCGACACAAAAGTGCAAATATCTCTCTTAATGTGCTGCATTTCAAGCACAAATGCTGGTCATGGTGGTTGGAGTAACCCTTTAAAATGAGTAGCATAATAGTGGAAGGGTATCTCTCTAAATCAGTTGTGATGATTGAGAATACACTTGCAATCATTTTGTATCAAATAAGCAGAGTTTATATTTTTAGATCTTTACAGTAAAGTTCAACATACAATCTCTAATTTGACCCCAAAGATTAATTCTACAGAAAGAAAAGGTCTGGCACTGACTCATTTATTTGTGATCAAATGTAAATTAATACCTGTCCGAAGTTCCAAGGTATACTTTTAATAAAATCTTTACTTCCTTGATATAAAAACCCATTTTCATTCAACACGTATTCTTTTCTCAGTGTCTCATTATCAAGAAAGACATCATCATCTGAAACATATAAAGTAAAGGAATAAATTATATATATGGAAAAGAGAGATAAGAAAATAAAAAAGTCGATATTGCAACACAAAAATCAATCCAAAAGTTAGAAATTATGCAAATGTAAATTAGCTCCTGACTAAAAATTTTAACATCCCAAATTATTACACCCCAAAAGAAAGCATATGACTTCGAGTCAGCTTCTGAAATTAAATGTAACTAGGGATTTTTTCATGTTTTTTTTTTTGCATGAATTTTCATATTTAGAATGGATGCTGGATGGCTTTGTCCAGGACTGTGGTAGTCAACCTGGTCTCTCCTGGTCTCTCCTGCCCACTAGTGGGCAATTCAATCTTTCATGGTGACCGGTGGCAGATAATGACTGACCAGGTGGGTACAGGTGTGGTGGTTGTTGGAGGTGCCCGTGGTGCAGGCAAGGAGTTATGTCTTTGGATTGCTACATCTCAGGTCTCCGGCTTCTTTTGTACCCACCCAGGGGAAGCTCCAGTGACGTAACCACCCATATATTGGCACAAAGAAGCCCATAATGTCACAACAGAACCTCCTTAAAAATGGAGCATTATGAAGAAAGAAGGAAGCTGCCAGGCAACACAACCACATGCTCTGCGCAGACGCGCTTCTCCCTCCAGTCATCTCGAGAGACCTCACAAAAATGCCCAACACGCATTGTGTAAACGCCTCTGTTTGCTAAATCCCTCTCGATGGCTAAAAGGAAGTGCGCACGCAGCTGTACTCTTGATCATAACGGACCGGGCGTAATGATGTAACAGGAGGGGACATGATGCACTCAATGTGAAAGCAGGGACAGTTAGAAGTGTGTTTTTTAGAGTGACTGATATTGAACTTTGGCAAGCTCTGTTATTTTCTGTTTACTTGGTTTACATAACATAAAATAAAAGAAAGAAGGAAAAAATAAGTATTGGAAGGAGAAATAAAATAAAATAAAGAGAAAGGAAAACGAGACCCCCTGATATATCCATTTTCTTTTTTTCTGTTGTCTTTTTTTTTTTTTTTTTTTTTGGCTAATATTAAAGTGGGTTACCTAGTACAGCCTTTCTGCTGGTGATTGCAATAAGGAAGGAGAAAAGAAAAAAAAGGAAAAGGAAGAAAGGAAGACATCAGGAAAATAGAAAAAGCATTTTTTAATTCATTAACTTTAAATTATATATGTATAAACATGCATGGAGTAGGAATATACATTTAAGTACTTTAAAAAAAAAATGTTTGCACAAGAGCTAAAACAAAATCGAGTTAATGTGGCACCGGTTGGTGGTAAGGAAATCAGTGGTGGTATGTTTAAAATGATGAAGATTGCACTTTTTCACATTAATAGCTTCATAGTTAAGAAACCACCATGCTTTATGGCATCATACACTACACTGATCAGCCCCAACATTAAAACCACTGAAAGGTGAAGTGAATAACATTGATAGGATCATTTCAATGGCACCTGTCAAGGGGTGTGATGTATTAGAAGGCAAGTGAACAGTCAGTTTTTGAATGTTGTGTGTTGGAAGCACGAAAAATGGGCAAGTGAAAAGATCTAAGTGGCTTTGACAAGGGCTAAATAGTGATGGCTAGACTACTGTGTCAGAGCATCTCCACAAGGCAAGTACTGTTGGGTGTTCCCAGTATGCAGTGGTTCACAGCTACCAAAAGTAATGCAAAGAAGGACAACTGGTGAAGCAGCGTAAGGGGCACAAGACTCATTAATGCACGTGGGGAACAAAGGCTATCTCATCTGGAATGATAACTCAAGAGCTACTGTAGATTAAGATTTCTGAAAAACATAATGCTAGCCATAATTGAAAGGTGTCAGAACACACAGTGTATTGCAGTTAGCTGTGTATGAGGATGCGTAGCCGCAGACCTGTCAGAGTGCCGGCTTTAGGCCATTAGGCACCCTGTGCTAAATATTTTCGCAGCAACCCCCTGATCATACCTCTTCATCATGTATAGTGTGTGTATAGGGGTGTAGTGTTTCTATAAGGGATTTATTAAATTAATTATTATTTAAAAACAAATATTATTCCCCCTTCCCTGTTGGTACCTTGCAGATAGGAAGGCATGCTGATCTCTAGTGGTCCAGTGTAAAAAATGAAAATCTGTCAAGCACACACAGTTACAGACAGACAGTCACACACAAACAGTAATAGGCACAGTCATACACATGCACACATTGTTACAGGCAGAGAGATACACATACACAGTTGCAGACAGTCACACACACACACACACACATTGTTAGAGGCAGACAGTCACACACACATACACACAGTTAGACAGTCACACACACCGTTACAGGCAGACAGCCACACACATACACACAGTTAGATAGTCACACACAGACTGTTACAGGCAGACAGTCACACACACATACACACAGTTAGACAGTGACACACACATACCGTTGCAAGCAGACAGTCACACACACATACACACTGTTAGAGGCAGACAGATAAACATACCTAGTTGCAGGCAGTCACACACAACAGTTAGAGGCAGACGGTCACATACACATACACACACACAGTTACCGACAGTCACACACAGATCATTACAGGCAGACAGTCACACACACACATACACATAGTTAGACAGTCACACACACACCGTTACAGACAGACAGTCTCACAAACATCCAGTAACTAACACTTACAGGAAATTACACACACAGTTACATGCACTCCCACATACACAGACACAGACAGTGTAACATTGCTACAGACAGTCACACACACACAGTTACAGGCAGTCACGCACACAGTTACACACAGTTACACACACACACATAGTTACTTAAAGTCACATACACACATAGCTACAGACAAACAGTCACACACACATACACCTCTTGCCATTATGTACTGGAGTGAGGAGAGAAGGCACTGCAGTTTCTTTTACCTGGTAGTTGGAGGCTCTTTTTTGCTTCCCACTTTGTGTGCAGAGGTTAAGGGCAAGGGTGCTTTGAGCTGCACCTCCATACCTCACTAAGCTCTACACATGCCATGCATGAAGCTCCGCTCCCGCAGCCTTTTTCGTTTTTTTTTATAGTCCCGGGTGGAGAATAATTACGTTTTCCACCCGGGTGTGCAGATCTGCAGTATAGGGGTACTCTCTACATGCCCTCACTCCTTTCACCTGGGGCATGTGTGAGCTATATTGGCACCATGGCACCCCTACCACACATGGCACCCTGTGCTATTGCACAGCTCACACGCCCCTAAGGCCAGCCCTGCCTGCAATGGGAACTAGACCATGGAGCAAAGTTTGCTTGGTCTAATGAATCACGTTTTCTTTTAGATAAGGTGGGTGGCTGGGTGTGTGTGCATTGTTTACCTGGGAAAGGGATGGTAGCAGGATACACTATGGGAAGAAGGCAGGCCAGCGGAGGCAGTGGTATGATCTGGAAATTGTTTTGCTAAGAATCCATGGGTTCTGGCATTCATGTTTATGTTACTTTGACACGCAACACCTACCTAGAAATTGTTGCAGACCTTTATGACAACAGTATTTCCTAGCAGTGGCCTATTTCAGCAGAATAATGCACCCTGCCACACTGCAAAACGGGTTCAGGAATGGTTTGAGGAACATGACAAAGAGTTTAAGTTGTTGTCAATGCCTCAAAATTCCTCAACTTTTTTGGGGGGGCAGAGCAAGCGCCTGACCGAGCTAGACATGTCCCGCAGCAGCTCCGTACGAGCATGATACAAGCCGCAGCTTTCCAGGCACAAAATGCACAAATAACCAGCCTCATTTATCTCTTGGCATACCCTGCACCATGGGGAAGAAAGCCAAAAAGCATGATGCCTTAAAAATGGCGCCGGCGAAGGCCTATGTTTCTCCCTTGTCAGATGATAAAGGCCTGATGCCCAACTTCCCTGCAACCTCGCAACCTCGCAAGAACGGGCGACGTTTAAAGAACCCGAGGAAATGGGAAACAATGTGCCCGCAACAAAAGCAGACATCAAGGCACTGGTGAAAGACATCCATCCATGTTCAAGGTGGACATGGCACTTATCAGGGAAGACGTATCGACGCTTACCAAATGAGTGGTGACAGCTGAAGAAAACATCAAGGGGGCAGGGGTGGCACAAGCAGCCCCAGATACAGCTCTCAGCTCACTACAGAAACAATGCAGCTCCCTGACAGCCCAACTGGCAAGCATGGAGGACAGAGCCAAAGCACGCAACATGAGGATCAGAGGGGTACCGGAATCAGTCACCAACACGGAACTGCCCCATTACTGCAGAAGGCTCATAGTCACGTTAATAGTACCTAAACAGGTGAAGCAGATTGGAGTAGATTCCGTTTTTAGTTTGCCAAGAGCCACTAGAGCACCAAAAGACAGGGTGTCTTTTGGTGCTCTAGTGGCTCTTGGCAAACTATTGGAAGCTGTCCGGTACTGTGACAGGGGAATCATCATGAGAGCCCCAAGGGGGTCCCTCCGGTGCCCTTTTGAGGGGTCGCACCTGATGCTCTTCAGAGACTTCTTCAGACATACTCTGACCTGGAGGAGATCATTCTGGCAGGTCACACAAAACCTCAGAGAACACTCCATTCCTTACAAATGTGGCCCATACCACTTACTTACCGAAAAAGATGGTGATATGCTCACCTTTCAGAGCTCCCGACCTTCCTCAGAGACCTTGGTATACTAACAGAGGTGATACCTACAGACACCGGACCCTCGTGGAATGTCGGCAGTATTAACCCCTTTGTACCCAGGGACCTGGGGCGGAGTGCACCAGACTTACCCACCTGAACTGAAGGCGATTGACACTTAAACTACCAATTGGGGCTACACTTCTATATGTTTTGCTTAAATGTTGATAACATGTTTAGTATACAAGCAACAAGTGACAAACCCATTATAGTTTATTTTATTTTATTTTCAACCAAAACCCTAGCCAAACCCCTAGCCAAGTTGATAACCAAACCCCTAGTCAAGTTGATATGCCACCCCCCCACACAACACCTGTGCCTTAGACTCAGATGTTACATGGCACGCTCCTCATAGTTACTCAAAAGGGGTGATCCAAGCATACAACAAGCAACCTGATCATGCTATGATACAGTTAAGAGGGATTTAAGTTTACCTAAAATAAAAAAAATGGGTCATTCCATTAATTGTGATTTAATCAATGCCAAAGTTTATACCTGCTCATTGAAATCCTATACTCACATGATGTACCGCTATGTTTATGCTTGCCCGCAAAAAATGAATAAAAATAAAAGAATAAAAAAAAAAAAATCCTCAGCTATTAATCTGATTGAGCAACTGTGGATGTGCTGGAATTGCACATTTCATCTATGTAGGCTTTTGGCAGGACAGTTCCCATTTCGGAGTTCTGTCCAACCATCCTACTTTAGATATGCCTGAGCTGTGAAGGGTCGCTAGGACCAGGCAGACCATGATATGAGACCCTTAAATATAATATAGCTCATAATTAATGTAGGCATATACTAACAATGCTTATAATTTTCATAATTTAATAAACCATATTTAACCAAAGTGTGATAAAATGTAACTTAAACACAATGGCTGATCTGGATATATTCAGTGCATAATTTCCTTTGCTATTTATCTCTAGATTTACGGCTATTATATAGATATGATACAGAAAGGCGATGTAGCTCTTACACATTATATATATATTATATTATCATTCCTTCCTTCTAATTTACTATTTATGAAGACTCCTGCATTCATCATTTGTGCCTTTACCTGACAAAATGATGTTGACAGCGATTTGATGTTCTCCCTTTTCCTTTATTACATTTTATGTAATAGAAATGTTTTGTCAACGTTTCATTATTGATTGTTCTGTTTATGCAATAAGGTTTGTGAGCTGTGATCTTGGACATCAGGGAAAAAACTTTATTTACCCAAAGGCTTGATTACCTACTATAACCAAAATCAGTAGCTAATACAGTTTTAACTCTAAAGCTCTTTACCTGGACACCACGCATTGAATAGAAGAATTATGGTCCCCAAATTGTAGGACTGAACCACTCCCTGGTAAGTGCCTTCCAGATACAAACTGTAGCGTCCAATGCAGGCTGTTGCTGGAGAACATATGGTGATTGATAAAGAAGTATCATTTGCACTTTCCAGCTTAGCACTCCATGATTTGCTATCTCTGAGTTCACCTACTGGAAAATAAGCGTGTGTCCCATTTTGACTTGATGGATTTGGACCTGTAAAAGATGAATGTGGATCTGTAAGAGACAGCCAACACTGAAAAAAAACACAAAAAAAAACTATTGCCCATTTGTACTTAGTGAGAGGTTAGAATGGGCTGTTTAGTCTTGGTGTAATACTTTTAGAAAAACTTCATTTGGAACTCAACTGCAAGTGAAAAAGTATATTTTATACTGTCACTTTGAGAAAGTTTGATGTATTGAATTTAGGAATTTTCCCTTTAACAATCTTCTGCAGCAATATATATGGAAAATAATATCCCATTAAGCAATGGTAAATCTTGTTTAGGATTGCTTCACAGAAAATAGAGTTCAGCAGAAATAAATAAACAAGTTAACTCCTAATTTACCCCTTAAGGACTGAGCCAAATGTACACGTTGTGAACAGAACAAAACGTAAACAAAACCTGGCATTTGGGCTATATGTCGGTCCAACCGTAATTCACCTCTTTCATATTAAATGCACCCCCCCTTATTATATATCATTTTATTCAGGGGAAACAGGGCTTTCATTTAATATCAAATATTTAGCTATGAAACATTATTTAATATGAAAAAATGTGAGAAAATAAGAAATGTTGTTATTATTTTAGTTCTACATGACATTCTAACTGTCAATGCCATAATACTGTTTGCTTTTACTGCAATAAAATACACACATTTGTATTCAGCAAAGTCTCACGTGTAAAACAGTATCCCCTATGTACAGGTTTTATGGTGATTTGGGAAGTTACAGGGTCAAATATAGCACGTTACATTTGAAATTGAAATTCGCCAGATTGGTTACGTTGCCTTTGAGACTGTATAGTAGCCCAGGAAATAAATTTACACCCATAATGGCATACCATTTGCAATAGTAGACGACCCAAGGTATTGCAAATGGGGTATGTCCAGTCTTTTTTAGTAGCCATTTGGTCACAAACACTGGCCAAAGTTAGCATTAGTATTTGTTTTGTGTGTGAAAAATGCAAAAACGCCAATTTTGCCCAGTGTTTGTGACTAAGTGGCTACTAAAAATGACTGGACATAACCCATTTGCAATACCTTGGGTTGTCTACTATTGCAAATGGTATGCCATCATAGGGGTAATTTTCATTCTTGGGCTACCATAGGGTCACAAAGGCAACGTAAGCAATCTGGCGAATTTTAATGTGAAAAAAATTAAACACAAGCCTTATAGTTGACGCTGTAACTTTTGAAAACACCATAAAACCTGTACATGAGGGGTACTGTTGTACTCAGGAGACTTCGCTGAACACAAATATTTGTGTTTCAAAACAGTACAAAGTATCACAGCAATAATATCGTCCGTGTAAGTGCTGTTTGTGCATGAAAAATGCAAAAAACTTCACTTTTACTGGCGATATCATCGTTGTAATATATTTTACTGCTTTGAAACACTAATATTTGTGTTCAGCGAAGTCTCCCGAGTAAAACAGTACCCCCCATGTACAGGTTTTATGGTGTCTTGGAAAGAAATAGGGTTAAATATAGTGCTAGCAAATTAAATTCCCTATACTTTCAGGATGGGTTGTCAGGCAGGTCCCGCTAATTGTAATTAATTAGGATACCTAATTATGTAAAAATATTACATAAATATATGTGTAGAATTAATACATGTATATATATATATATATTTATACATATGTGTATATATATATATATATCTTTTTTAAAAAAAATATTTGTATTAAATATATTTATATATAGAGAGATATATATACGTATATATTTATGTATATAGATATATATATATATTATTTCGTTCTATGTGTATTTTGATATAAATATATATATATATTAATATCACAATACAGTTAGAACGAAATAACACACATCTATATATTTTTTTATTATTTATTTTTAATTAGTTTTTTAATTTTATTTTTTTACGTATTTACATATTTTTTATATTATATATAAATATATATATAACAATAATTATATATATATTTAATCAGTATCAGTCTACGTGTAATTTGATATTAATATATATATATATATATATATATAATTATATATATATATATATATATATATATATATTAATAGTAAAATACACCCAGACAGTGTATGTGTGTGTATATGTATTTGTTTATATAAATGAGAAAAGAAAAGTAAAACAAGGAATAGTTAGATTAAAAACAAAAGAAGGAAGTTATGTAGATGAGGATAAAGGTCTAGCTGACTGCCTCAATGAATATTTTTGTTCGGTATTTACAGATGAAAATAAAGGAGAGGGACCTCCGTTAAAAAAAAGGATAAATGAGTCATTTATTACACGTGAGTTTACAGAGGAAGAGGTTCTATTTCAACTGTCAAAAGTAAAGACAAATAAGTCAATGAGACCTGATGGAATACACCCAAAGCTATTAAAAGAGCTTAGTGGTGTACTAGCAAAACCATTAACAGATTTATTTAACCAATCATTGTTAACAGGAGTAGTCCCAGAAGATTGGAAGTTAGCGCGAATGTTGTGCCCATTCACAAGAAAGGTAATAGGGAGGAGTCGGGCAACTGTAGGCCAGTAAGCCTTACTTCAGTAGTGGGGGAAGTAATAGAAACTATGTTAAAGGATAGGATTGTTGAACATCTAAAAACACATGGATTTCAAGATCAGAGACAACATGAGTTTACTTCAGGGAGATCATGCCAAACTAATCTTATTGATTTTTTTGATTGGGTAACTAAAATTACATATCAGGGTAGTGCAGTAGACATTGCTTACCTAGATTTCAGTAAGGCTTTTGACACTGTTGCACATAGAAGGCTTATCAATAAACTGCAATCTTTGAGTTTAGATTCCAATATTGTTGAATGGGTAAGGCAGTGGCTGAGTTACAGGCAACAGAGGGTTGTAGTCAATGGAGTATATTCGAAGCTTGGGCTTGTCACCAGTGGGTTACCTCAGGGATCTGTACTTGGACCCATTCTCTTTAATATTTTTATTAGTGATATTGCAGAAGGTCTTGATGGTAAGGTGTGTCTTTATGTGGATGATACTAAGATATGTAACATGGTTGATGTTCCAGGAGGGATAAGCCAAATGGCAAATGATTTAGGTAAACTAGAAAAATGGTCAGAGTTGGGGCAACTGACATTTAATGTGGATAAGTGCAAGATAATGCATCTTGGACGTGAAAACCCAAGGGCAGAGTACAGAATATTTGATAGAGTCCTAACCTCAACATCTGAGGAAAGGGATTTAGGGGTGATTATTTCTGATGACTTAAAGGTAGGCAGACAATGTAATAGAGCAGCAGGAAATGCTAGCAGAATGCTTGGTTGTATAGGGAGAGGTATTAGCAGTAGAAAGAGGGAAGTGCTCATGCCATTGTACAGAACACTGGTGAGACCTAATTTGGAGTACTGTACACAGTACTGGAGACCATATCTTCTGAAGGATATTGATACCTTAGAGAGAGTTCAAAGAAGGGCTACTAAACTGGTTCATGGATTGCAGGACAAAACTTACCAGGAAAGGTTAAAGGATCTTAACATGTATAGCTTGGGGGAAAGACGAGACAGGGGGGATATGATAGAAACATTTAAATACATAAAGGGAATCAACACAGTAAAGGAGGAGACTATATTTAAAAGAAGAAAAACTACAACAACACGAGGACATAGTCTTAAATTAGAGGGACAAAGGTTTAAAAATAATATCAGGAAGTATTACTTTACTGAGAGGGTAGTGGGTGCATGGAATAGCCTTCCAGCTGAAGTGGTAGAGGTTAACACAGTAAAGGAGTTTAAGCATGCGTGGGATAGGCATAAGGCTATCCTAACTATAAGATAAGGCCAGGGACTAATGAAAGTATTTAGAAAACTGGGCAGACTAGATGGGCCGAATGGTTCTTATCTGCCGTCACATTCTATGTTTCTATGTTTCTATGTTTCTTAGATCATATATATAATATATATATGCTCTAAGTATAATTTTTTTTTTTTTTTACACTTATTGTAATTCTTTTTATTTGATTTCCAGCTAGCAGGGGGACTACCTGTCATTACAGGCAGTCCCCCTGTTGGCAATGCCTGAGCCAGCTAACCCGCCATGTGATTGTGAGGTCCTCGCAAGGACCTCACTTTCACATGGCCGGGGGGCTCCCAGGAGGAAGGATGTGCCGCGGGGGGCTCCCTGGAAATCCCCCCAACCGCGATCGCCGGCGTGGGATCGCCGGCAACCGGGTAAGTAAGAAAACAACGGAGGGCGTATAATTATGCCCAGCGGCGTTTAGAGCCGCTTAAAATAGGGCGTAATTGTACGCCCTCCGGTCTTAAAGGGTTAAGAATAGATAGTATTAGTCCATTAGACCTCAAAGAATGAATAAGAAAATACTCAATTACTGTTTTAGGAATATTACACAGTCCTTTAGATTTCAATAACAAATGTTGAAAATAAGTAGATCCTGATTTGGTAAAATTATCACAGTCTTTTAGACTCCAGTAATAATATATGAAAATATCTTAGGCAAGATCAATCAGCTGAAATGGTTACTTTCAATAGAGCAATTTGGAAGTAACTGGATCCCAGAGCGCAGACAAATTAATTCCCTTTTATCCTTCCAAATAACTTGGAAGGCATGAACCAATTATTAATCCCCATAACTGAAGAACTAAGGTTGCTTTCCCTGGATATTGAGAATGGAAGACCTTTCCTGAATAGTTCTCTGTAATATATTGAGGATTAGAGGAAATTGTAGTGAAGTCTGTTCCGAGTCTGGGAGAGGAGAAGTCAAGATCAGGTAGGAGAGGTTCGTTACACAGATGATCTTAAGAAGGAGCTCCATCGGTAATTGGTAACAGTTAGTTAACAAATTGATTGACCAATGTGATAGTGGCCACAGCTTCCTTTTACTATTGAAGCGCGTGATGTCAGACGCATGGGCGGAGTTTGATCAGCGAGAACCAGGAAGTCATACAGGTAAACAACGATCTTACAGAAAATAATAGGGGGGATCTTGGCACTTGGTCAAAACATGCAGGAGTTTCTGGGAGACTTAGTCCTACAAAAGTTTGAGATTCAGGGTGTCAAACCGCTTATGGTAGTGTTAACATCTCACAGAACATTGAATTGCTCATGATAGTTTCTAGGTTACTGCAAGAAATATGATAAAGTACCCTTGAATACAACGTTTTAAAGATAGATAATAGTGTACTGGAACACTGCAATTCTTAATTAATTTAGAAAGAATAAAACTGCCATTATAACCCATTACTATATCTGGATTATCGTTAAAAAAAATCACACGTAAAAGTAAAGTATTTTTAAATGTGTCCATTGGTATAACTGTTTTACCTGTTTCTGCTGTAATGCTCAACTTGTCCAACTTCTCCTCTTTTTTTCGATAGCGAATTAGTGGCTTGATGGTAAATGGTTTTCCTCTGCGAACTACGAGCTCCTTCCCCCGGATGGATTGAGTTTTGTGTTCCTCACCATTGGCGAACCTGTTAAAATCGGTCCGGTAAAGTTCTGGAGCTTCAAAAGGATCTACATAAATTTGAGTAAGAAAATATTAGAAAGGTATCTGTACGATAGCGTTTAATATATACTAAACAATAAAATAACCACTAAATTGGACAAGAGCGGTACTTGAAATATAGCTATTCAGGTAGTATTGGTCGTTGTTTATTCATTTATTTTGTATTTATATGTAACTTCCTTATCCTAGCTTGTTTACAATGATTACTAATTATACAGCCATCAAAGAGTGGATTAGACATTATAACGAGGTAGAATGACAGTAGACTAATTTTGGCAGTTTGAGGAAGGAGAAGTTGGTGGAAATAGAAATGCTTACAGTGATGGGCTAAGGTGTAGCAGGAGAGAACTATGGAGAGCCAATAAAAAGCGTTTGGACACAAGTGTATTTTCTGATTCTTGTAAATGGCATGATGGAACTTGTTAGTCAGAAGTGATGAGGAAGTTTCTTGCAAAAGTAGTAAACTCAAAGGGAAAAAAATGACTTATTCATATGGAGTATTCAATGTGCACATATACAAGATGTTTTAAGTGTATTACTCAATCAGGGTTATTCACTAAATTTGGACTAAAAAATATGGCATTGTTGATGACATTCAACAATGTCAGGTTGGTTTAAATCAGGCCCCAATGGGTCAAGTAAGACATCTCTCAAGAGTTGGCTTTCAGAGTTCTCTGTTTGGTTGGTGTACTAGCCAACCAATCAGATCACTCTTAGTCACATCTCAAAGCATGGGGAATTTTCCCCCTCTTTGAAACTGTCATAGCTTGGGAAAAACCTATATAAGGCCTTACTAGTTATCAGAGTTAATTCTGCGGCGAACTCTCCCTGGGCGAAGATTAATTGCTTTTTATTGCTGCACAATTTAGATGTATGGCAGAATATTTTTTTTTTTTGCGATCAGGCCTCTTTTTATTTTAATTGGTTTTGTGGGTTATTGTGGATTTTAATTTGGTAACTTTTGGAAGCTGAACAACATAAGAAGAAGAAGAAAGTAAACTTCTTATGGTAACTATACAGGGAGTGCAGAATTATTAGGCAAGTTGTATTTTTGAGGATTAATTTTATTATTGAACAACAACCATGTTCTCAATGAACCCAAAAAACTCATTAATATCAAAGCTGAATATTTTTGGAAGTAGTTTTTAGTTTGTTTTTAGTTTTAGCTATTTTAGGGGGATATCTGTGTGTGCAGGTGACTATTACTGTGCATAATTATTAGGCAACTTAACAAAAAACAAATATATACCCATTTCAATATTTATTTTTACCAGTAAAACCAATATAACATCTCAACATTCACAAATATACATTTCTGACATTCAAAAACATAACAAAAACAAATCAGTGACCAATATAGCCACCTTTCTTTGCAAGGACACTCAAAAGCCTGCCATCCATGGATTCTGTCAGTGTTTTGATCTGTTCACCATCAACATTGCGTGCAGCAGCAACCACAGCCTCCCAGACACTGTTCAGAGAGGTGTACTGTTTTCCCTCCTTGTAAATCTCACATTTGATGATGGACCACAGGTTCTCAATGGGGTTCAGATCAGGTGAACAAGGAGGCCATGTCATTAGATTTTCTTCTTTTATACCCTTTCTTGCCAGCCACGCTGTGGAGTACTTGGACGAGTGTGATGGAGCATTGTCCTGCATGGAAATCATGTTTCCTGAAGGATGCAGACTTCTTCCTGTACCACTGCTTGAAGAAGGTGTCTTCCAGAAAATGGCAGTAGGACTGGGAGTTGAGCTTGACTCCATCCTCAACCCGAAAAGGCTCCACAAGCTCATCTTTGATGATACCAGCCCAAACCAGTACTCCACCTCCACCTTGCTGGCGTCTGAGTCGGACTGGAGCTCTCTGCCCTTTACCAATCCATCCATCTGGCCCATCAAGACTCACTCTCATTTCATCAGTCCATAAAACCTTAGAAAAATCAGTCTTGAGATATTTCTTGGCCCAGTCTTGACGTTTCAGCTTGTGTCTTGTTCAGTGGTGGTCGTCTTTCAGCCTTTCTTACCTTGGCCATGTCTCTGAGTATTGCACACCTTGTGCTTTTGGGCACTCCAGTGATGTTGCAGCTCTGAAATATGGCCAAACTGGTGGCAAGTGGCATCTTGGCAGCTGCACGCTTGACTTTTCTCAGTTCATGGGCAGTTATTTTGCGCCTTGGTTTCTCCACACGCTTCTTGCGACCCTGTTGACTATTTTGAATGAAACATTTGATTGTTCGATGATCACGCTTCAGAAGCTTTGCAATTTTAAGAGTGCTGCATCCCTCTGCAAGATATCTCACTATTTTTGACTTTTCTGAGCCTGTAAAGTCCTTCTTTTGACCCATTTTGCCAAAGGAAAGGAAGTTGCCTAATAATTATGCACACCTGATATAGGGTGTTGATGTCATTAGACCACACCCTTTCTCATTACAGAGATGCACATCACCTAATATGCTTAATTGGTAGTAGGCTTTCGAGCCTTTACAGCTTGGAGTAAGACAACATGCATAAAGAGGATGATGTGGTCAAAATACTCATTTGCCTAATAATTCTGCACTGCCTGTATGTATCTATATTACAGATCTTTGATTGCCCCCCTCCTCACTATTAGCAGAGTGAGGGGGGTAGAAAGGGGCTTTAATTTAATTTAGGTGATGGCTAGGGTATTAGGGATCCCTAGCCACCAAGGGGGCATATGCTATTATTTTGGGAGACATGCCATTATATACTACCTTATTGCATAATTAAATGAGGCCACCACCCATCTCCCATAGATGGGGACTGAAGACAGACACTAGGTCACTCCCGTAGTATTATTATTAGGACCTCATTCGCTTTGCATGAGGATGTCCAGCGTCTTGAAAAAAAACCTAGGAAAGAATTGATTCAATGCTTTCCTATGGATGAAGGCGTGCAAATTAGATTTCTGGAACGCCATGACGACAGAAGAGGAGGAGGGGTTCTATCCAGCACCGAGGGACCTTGGCTCTGAAAACAGGTAAGTGAAAGAAGGGATTTCTTGACTGGGGGGGAAAGACCGGGGGAGAAGGGGCACTGGGGGCAGAGGGACAATATAGTGTTCTTTTAAGCCAAAATATATCCACAGAACAAATTATTTCATTTAAACTAATTTTAAATTGTACAGTAACTGTTTTGTGTGGAACTTTAAAAAGTGTCAGAATTCTTCAATTTCAGTAATTTTGGCATACAATTTTAAGTTCACTTTTAATCAGAATTCCTAAGAAATCACACTTTAGTAAATAACAGTAAAAGAGTGACTAGTTTGTTGCAAATTTCTGGTATACCATTTAGCATAAATTATGTATTCAAAATTACCTACAGTAACGATTAATTTATGCTATATGGTATGCTATATTGTATGAAATTATGATCCTGCACCTACTATTAAGTCTCTATGCAATAAGTCCTGGCTCTAAAGTGCCACATCATTGTTATTTTCTGCAGACAAGGAAATCCCCTTGTTCTTACCAATATGCATAATATTGAACATGCACTTTACTGTCTACTTTACATTATACTGTGGTTTTCTATGGTGTGATTCTCTACTATGTGTATGTATTCTGTCAGCAACACTGTAACTAGTTATTCTACTACACCCTGGCCCCAGACTCTAACCCATACGATCTCCCTGAGTACCGATCGCATACACGATCGGCTGGTTGCCATGACGACTTGTAAACACACGCCCCCTTGCGTTCCGGCTGATCTCCATGGCAACAGCCGGCACGCAGGGTTCACACAGCAGCGAACTTGACAGCTGCAGAATACATGAAACAAGGTCAATTTTGCCCGCGATTTTCTGGCGCCCAGGGTGATCGTCACACAGAGTCAGGGGTAAGTCTCAGCTGATGACAATGTACTGTATTTGATTTAATTTGATTTACTTTGTCATTTATTCTGTTACAATTGTAATGCACTATTATCCTGACGAAAGTCCTGACATAGGACTGAAACGTTGATTCTTCATGGCAGTTGCCGAATAAAGCTAAGCCTATTTTTTTCACCATTTGAATGAAGTCCCTTGAGTGCTTTTTCCTACTTGATATTGTATATATATATATATATATATATTAATATCAAAACACACTCAGAATGAAATTTTATATATATATATATATATATATATATATATATATATATATATATATATACACACACTGGACAAAATTGAGTGGTCTTTTATTGTGGACAGCCTAAGGCACACCTCTGCAATATCATGCTGTCTGATCAGCATCTTGATATGCCACACCTGTGAGGTGGATGGATTATCACGGCAACAGATAAGTGCTCACTAACACAGATTTAGACAGATTTGTGAACAATATTTGAGAAAAATAAGCCTTTCTGTGTACATAGAAAAAGTCTTAGATCTTTGAGTTCAGCTCATGAAAAATGCGCGCAAAAACAAAAGTGTTGTGTTTTTAATTTTGTTCAGTGTATTTAAATAGTGTGTGTACATTGAGGTACTGTTGTACTCATGAGACATTGTTTAACACAACTATGAGTGTTTTAGAGCCGTAAAATGTATAATGATGATGTTATTGGTGAAAGGGCAGTTTGTTTGTGAAAAATTGAAAAAACAAATATGAACACTAACTGTAACTCATGTTTGCGACTAAGTGGCTTCTAAAAAGGACTGGACTTACCCCATTTTAAATATCTTGGGTTGTCTGTCTACTTTTGACAATGGTATGCCAGGATGGGGGCAATTTTCATTCCAGGGCTGCCATAGGGTCTCAAAGGCAACATAGGCCAAACAAACAAAATTGGCAAATTTCAATGTGTAAAAACTGAAATGGCTAAGCTCTTTATTTGACACTGTAAGTTTCTAAAACGCCATGACACCTGTACATGGGGGGCATTGTTGTACTTGTGGGATATCACAGCATACACATTTGTGTTTTATTGCAGTAAAAGTAAACCAGTATCACGACATTCCAAATTAAAATGCCACACAGAACTTGACAAATAACACAATTTCTTAATTTCAAAGTCAAACGTGCTTTCAAACACTATATTTTATATACTATATTGACAAACATATAAACACACAGGTACATATCAAAAAAAAAAAAAAAAACCCATAAACTTCAATTTGGCAAACAATACAATGCATTGAAAGATAAATAGAATCTTAGTCTTCCACTGACAACAATACCTTTGGAATGCCAATGAGCAAACTATTGTATGTTATAAAATTCTCTAAAAATAAGTGAAATTGTGTCAGTGATGTTTAGGAAAAAATGTAACCAACTGAAAGTAGTCTAAGTGAGATTTTAGTGTGAGATATATATAAAATATCAAGATATTAGATTTGTATAACCAATGTAACTAAAGTATCAATTCATATACAGACAGAAGGTTGTGGGTCAATCAGATACACACTGAGCTTAAAAATATCTAATTGCAGACTTTATTATTCTTTTTTTATTAATGAAAGCTTCCCAGAATGCTGCATAATACTTGAAACTATTATATGCCCACTTATGTGCCACATTTCACACCCAAAATGATAATATGCAATAATGAACATATTAAAGTGTTACATGGGCGTAAGTCGCCAATCCCCCAAAGCATAGATTTTTCCACTTTTTGATTGTCATATGCATACCAAATAATAAAGTGAATTTAGTAAGGAATATAATAATTAATCATTCTGCACATCTAATTAAAAATAAAAACAAAAAGTACATAACTTTTTCATGTTAAAAGTCACAGTGTGGCTATTTAGAATTTTATCTAATTAACATATATAATTGCTTTATTTAATCTTTTTAAATCTAATTAACTAATGTAACAGGTAGCCTTTATAACCAGTGTTACTGATGCAAGTTTTATACTTAGCAGTCCAAAACTATACCTTTTTGCATGTTCCCTAATTATGTTTCTTAATTACCTGTAATATGTACTCACTCTATTGTGACGCCTCCTCTACAAATACTTAAAATTGCTGCTAAATAACACAGTTTGGGACACTTCATGAAAAGTCATGTTATCTTTAGAGCAGTCATTTAAGCATCACAAAATTATCTTAATTTGGGTTAAATGTGAAACAGATTTGCCTGTATTTATAGTTACACAATACTTAACTATGTATTGAACCCCATAGCTCAATAAAATAAATCCTTCCATTTTCTTTGAAAGAAATGTCGTAGAACCCAAACTTTAGGTGGTCAAGTATAAAAGATTAATAAGTTTGGATGATACTTACGATAATTCATGGTCTGCAGATCTGTCTGCTCGCTGATCTCTGCCACTTTTGAGTTAGACAGACACGTTTAAATTGCTTTACATATTTGGAATGAATCCGCCCAAGGAGCAATATTGAACTACTAACCCAAAGAATTTCTCCCTCCCTGTTTCTGCCCAGTCACTCCTTTGTCTGAGTGACATCTGCCAAGTTTTAGGAAGCCCATAAATGTTGATGACAAATCTTAGCTGAAAGCTATTGTAGGAAATCTAAATGCTAAATCATGTAGCTATTTACTCTTTCTTTTGTTTAATGAACCATGTGAAAAAAAGATTGCAAGGTAATGCTACATGCAGTTTAGAGATCAGGAATGGGGAAGTACAAATAAGGTCAAGCAAGGTATCTAGCAATTTTATTTATTTATTTTATTTTAATTTACGTGTTTATGTAATACTTCGCATATCAAAGAGAAACATATAACACTTAGAACTATAAATAATAAAATAATAAGTTGTCTTGCTCATTTTACTAAAGCAGATAAGAGGGATGTACATGCGGAAAATAGGAGGCTCTGGCATTTTTCTATATGGTGGTGGGTGCCTGTAGGGTCATCTATAGTAGATAAACATCCAAGGGCTGAAACACAAGTCGGTAAGAGATATAATAGGCTATATGCTTGAATGTACTGTATATGTGTACATAAGTTCTATGGGATAAATGGCTCAAAGGAGTTTTACCAGTTTACGCGGATACTCAAGAATTTTGCCCAATGTGTCAACCATAGAGAACAGATCTTTGTTTGTTACCCCTAGCTGACCAGTGCATTTATTCCATGTGTTGAGTGTACCCTACGCTATTCACCCATTGTTCCAAGGATGGGATATCGGTCTACTTCCAGTATACGGAGATGAAAACATTAGTTTTTCCCAGAGGTAGCCGTAGCAGTGTCTGATGACTAAGGTCTGAAAGGGAATCAGGCCACCACAGAAGACCTTGTGATGGAGTGAGTGTAGGGATACCTGGTAGGATATGTTTAATAACCACAATCATTTGTTCCCAGAAGGGTTGAATATCCGTGCAATGCCACCAAATGTGTTTTATAGAGCCCTCCGCCCTCTCACACCTCCAACAGATAAACGATCCTTGTCATGGGTATGAAGGATTGTTTATCTCTTAGATAGACTAACAGTTGTCTACATAATATTCCTGAAAATATATGAACAGTCCCTGTCTCTAAGATGTATGCGCAGAGCAGATGTCCACTTTACCTGAATATGAGTATGGGCCTGTCTGTATTAAGGAATAAATCTGCGAGAGAGGTCTCTTAATCAATCCAGAATGTGTGCAAACAGTCTCAAATGGAGTGAGGTCTCTGGGTTACCAGTGTGGTTTAGCAATTTTTTGAGGAATCGTGTAAGTTGAGAGTAACTCAATGTGTCTACTAGTCAGTGACAAAACTACCACAGTAGCAGGATCACAGCTGCGACTAGGCTGCCACTCCAGGGAGGCCACTGTGCTGTAAACTCCTGCTGATACTGTCTGCACCGGCACAGTGCTCCCCTTCCTGTCAGCCACTGTATGTAGAGGATCATCTATATTTTCTACCTGGTATGACATGAAGTGCTCTCAGTGAGCAGTTTCTGTCAGAAACAGAAGATCTTCGACATCAGTAGGCTCGGCCATGCTACAAGGAGGTCAGCAGGGAGACAGATGGGGGATGAAACACATGGGGAAACACATGGGGGAGGATGAGACAACTAGGGGAATGAGACACATGGAGGGGCTGGGGGGGATGAGACACATAGAGGGACCAGGGACGGCGCTACCTGTAAGGTGGACTAGGCAGCTTCCTAGTGCGCCCCTTGGGAAGGGGCGCCGCCAGGAGCGCCGGCCCCCCTCATGCTGCAGCCGCCCGAGCGCTCTGCAGATAGCCTCAGGGGCTGCAGCTTTACCCGGGCTGGTGCGTCCATGAGGGTGCACCGCCCGGGCGCAGAATGAGGAGAGGGGCTGACAGGAGGGAAGCGCTCAGCGCTCCCTCCTGTCACTCCCTCACTGTAGCGTGGCCGAGCTCTGTATGATTCGCGGGTACAGGGAGCATCTGTCTCCTGTACCCGGGCGGACTAAAAGGAAGTGCACGAGTGTGCACTTCCTTTTAGTCCGCCCGGGTACAGGAGACAGATGCTCCCTGTACCCGCGGATCATACAGAGCTCGGCCACGCTACAATAGAGGTAGGGGAGAGGGGAGAAAGAAATTAGTAGGAGGGGGGGGGGGGAATAAATTAGAAGGGAAGGGGGAGAAAATAAATAGTAGGGGAGGGGGGGGAGAAAGACATTAGTAGGAAAGGGGGAGATGGAAATTAGTAGGGGAGGGGGAGAAAGACATTAGTAGGGGAGGGGGAGATGGAAATTAGTAGGGGAGGGGGAGAGATGGAAATTAGTAGGGGAGGGGGGGGAGAAAGACATTAGTAGGGGAGGGGGAGATGGAAATTAGTAGGGGAGGGGGAGAGATGGAAATTAGTAGGGGATGGGGAGATGGAAATTAGTAGGGGAGGGGGGAGAAAGACATTAGTAGGGGAGAGGGGAGATGGAAATTAGTAGGGGAGGGGGGAGATGGAAATTAGTAGGGGAGGGGGGGAGAAGGAAATTGGCAGGGGAGGGGGGATAAGGAAATTGGCAGGGGGAGGGAGGAGAAGAAGAAATTGGTAGGGGAGGGGGGAGTAGAAGAAATTGACAGGGGGAGTAAAAGAAATTGACAGGGGGTGAGAGTGACAGGGGGGTGAGAGTGACAGGGGAGGGAGGGGAATGATTGTGATGGGAGGGAGGGGGAATGAGAGTGGGGAGGGGGGAGAAGAGAGTGACAAGGGGGAGAAGAGAGTGACAAGGTAGGGGGGGAGAGAAGAGAGTGACAAGGAAGGGAGAGGGGGAGAAGAGAGTGACAAGGGAGGGAGAGGGGGGAGAAGAGAGTGACAAGGGAGGGGGGAGAGATTAACATCCATCACACACACACACACAATCATACACAATGCACCCCTTACACACAAAGACAATGCACCCCTTGCACACAGAAAAACACACAATGCATTACACACACAATGCATTACACACACACACACACACACACACACAAGCAATGCAACGCTTACACACAATGCATCCCTTACACGCACAGATTCACACAATGCATTCCTTACACAAATATAAGGACATCCCCTACACACTCCACCCCCTGTGAACAAACTCATTGGTGGAACATGAAGGTGGACCCTGGGACCCAGACCTTGAGCTGTGTAAAGGGCCCCAACAAAAAGGAGCTGCTTCACGTTCTCCCAGAACATTGATTTTTGTGACCACAGTTACAAACAGCCTCCAGAGAGCATGTTCTACACCAGACCAGTGGAGCCAGACTGCAGCTAGAGCCAATCATCATCCTCATCTGGTTGTAAGTAGGCAATCTAGTATATTATTTGTGGCACTAATCTATAATTTACCTCACATTAAAGAAACACTATAGTCCACAGAACCACTGCAGCTTAATGTAGTGGTTCTGGTGTCTATAGCCTGTCCCTGCAGGCCTTTTAATGTAAACACGGCGGCACTGCAGCACTGGCGTTAGTTAACATGGCAGATCGTATGGGTGGGGCATTGTGATGTCACATGGGGGGGGGGGCAAACTTTACTTTTGCCTAGGGCGGCAAAACTCCTTGCACCGGCCCTGAGAGGGACTGGGGTGGGATGAGACACATGGAGGAGCTGGGGGAATAAGACACATGGAGGGGCAGGCGAGAATGATATACATGGAGTGGCTAAGGGATATGAAACACATGGAGGAGCTGGGGGGAGATTAAGACACATATAGATGTTGGGGGGGGGGATGAGACACATGGAAAGGCCAGAGGAGAGTGAAACACATGGAGCGAAGCATCATAAAGGTAGAAAACAGGAGAGAGGGTGAATAAAAATGTGTGTCTGTTTGTGTGTATCTCAGTGTGTATTTGTATAAAAATGTGTCAGCACCTTCGTCCGGTCCTCCAGCTCTGGAGCATGCAGTAGGCTGTGTGGAGGTGTTGGGGATATGAATCACCTCATGTCCCTGCTCCCTGTATTCCTTACAGCGTGGCGGCGCCTTAGTGATGAGGCCGAGCTGAGAGCGGCGGCAAGGTCAGGGACCACCACAGGTGGAAGTGGAACAAGATCTAGCTACTCAACTGACTATGACCACTTCAAATCACTGAATGGTGCTTGAAGTAACACTTTAGGAAAATTCAATTGCTTTGGTCATTGCTGTTAAGGGAATAGTTTTCACAGTTATGAATCATGTATCTATTGACTAGAGATGCAAGGCTTATGAGAGACACAAGCCTGGTGATCCATAAAAAACATCTGTTGATGCAGAATTGTATCTACGAACAATATGAGAAGCATACACCAATTTTCACGATTGGTGGAATTCAAGGTTTATTTGTTTTAAATGGTGTTAAGATGGGAGCGTGTTTATTATCAATAAATCAAATTTCAGTTTGAGATGAGAATGACTTAACAACACAAGGAAGGAATTACAGTCATCCGAAGAAGACTTCTGGAGATGAAACACGGCCTTTCTGACATCATGATGATGCAGCACAGATCTCAAGAAATATGTCATAGAGTTGTGTTAGCAATAACATAGACATCAATAAATAAATTGGAATCATGTATGTACGTAGTGGGGAATCGCGATGCAGCCTAGAACAAATTCTAACCCCATTAAACCCCCCAATAACGACAGACCACTTAGTATGGATGAAACAGGCCACAGCATTTATTATCACAACTAAATTACTGCATAACACATCCATAACTTTATTTATTGAATCTCTTCTTTTCTGTAACCAAAACATTAGACATAAATAAGCATAAATTAACATATATACATATATAACTCCACCCATAGTGTTATACAGTGACCCAACCGTCCTTGCCAATAAAAACATGGAGTGGTTCCTAATCACCACTCCCTCTCACCTCCCCCCTCGTCATAAAAAATCCTTCCAATGCCTGCCATCAGCCGACCTTATCCACGCTCGATGGGCACGAGACCTCAGGCAACCTAAAGTTAAACCTTTAGAGCAGGGGAGGTTTGAGACCTTAAAAAACTTGTTCATCTCATTCCATCTACTTAAACGTAACCTCAAACTCAATTGGCAAGGACATACCCCCGGCTAGCTGTGACAAAATATAGTATAGGGTGGGCGGGAGGGAAGCTGTTTGCTGGCCCGAATCCCAAGTGGCACTGAGGTAAGACCTCCCCCACACTGTCTTACACAGAACATAATCACACCCACAGACTCTTCCCAACCAATCCCATGCATCTATCCCCACACTCCTACATGTGCCCTTGTCCGCTTAGCTGCGCTATCTCCCCAGGGCCTTGTATGTACGTAGTGGGGAATCGCGATGCAGCCTAGAACAAATTCTAACCCCATTAAACCCCCCAATAACGACAGACCACTTAGTATGGATGAAACAGGCCACAGCATTTATTATCACAACTAAATTACTGCATAACACATCCATAACTTTATTTATTGAATCTCTTCTTTTCTGTAACCAAAACATTAGACATAAATAAGCATAAATTAACATATATACATATATAACTCCACCCATAGTGTTATACAGTGACCCAACCGTCCTTGCCAATAAAAACATGGAGTGGTTCCTAATCACCACTCCCTCTCACCTCCCCCCTCGTCATAAAAAATCCTTCCAATGCCTGCCATCAGCCGACCTTATCCACGCTCGATGGGCACGAGACCTCAGGCAACCTAAAGTTAAACCTTTAGAGCAGGGGAGGTTTGAGACCTTAAAAAACTTGTTCATCTCATTCCATCTACTTAAACGTAACCTCAAACTCAATTGGCAAGGACATACCCCCGCCACAACCCCGCTGTTTTACGCCTAAATCAGCGGGGACCCCACCACAACCAGCCATGGCCTGTTCCACCACTTCACGCAGCGCTAGAGTAACAGAGGTCAAGTCCGACCTCCAGCAAGCGCACCCCTCCCTTCAAGATACCCAGGCCACCTTTGGCCAAACCCAAAAGGCGAACTGGAAGTGTTCATGTTGTAGTTGTTCATTTTGTCCGTTATACGTGTAGTCATTTTTGTTATGGCCATGACAAACCCAGAAACCCATCCATTCTGATGACCGACGGCAGCGCACCAGGGCACTCACATTGCGGAGTGCACTGCCAACAGGAAAGGGCGATAGGCGCAGCCTAGCCCCTGGGAACCTCAGGGAAGAAACAGAATGCGTAACATGTCCCGATCGAAGAGCACCCAAGTCCTAAACCCCCACCGACCCACGTCATTCCACCCAGGGATGACAAAAACCCCTGGACCCCATGAGGCGGGGCAGCAGACCCCGTATGTGGAGGAGCCACACCCCCTTCACGTAGCCGGAGCCAGACCACCGAACCTCCGCCATTCGAGCCCTCTGAACCATCGGCGCAGGCACGCCCAGCCTGGCGGTGTCTGTAGCCGCCCCCAACCAAAATAAATGCCCTTTGAATTCCCCACCATCCCTATCCAGGAAGTCGAGCCCCCAAGAGGAACACCCCAACTAGATGGACGGGGGGGTGAAAAAACCCATCTCCGAGAAACAAACCGGGGAGGAGGCCGAACAATCCCAGGGACGGAACAGTACTCCCAACGAAAACAGGCAAATGACGGAACCCTGCACCGCCCCCGATCGGAACGGTATAATACAGACCATCCTGGAAACCCATTACAGCTTGCCAGGACAAAATACAAACAGTATATCTACATATGATACCTCCAAATTAGTGACAATGGCATCTAGATATACCCACACTTATCTGGAGTAGTTACAACAGCCTCTCAAGGTCGTGGCCCAGTTCCCGACCTTTTACAACATATACTTAGACACAGAGGGGAATGAGATACGGCTGTACATAATCTAAAACAGGAACAGAAAAAATAAATAAATAAATTACCTAGTGTAATACCGCAAAAGAAAAGATAATGCGCTGAAACAAGATTGCACTCACAATATCACAGTGAATAAATCACCAGAACATGTGCCTGCCCGGATAAGCTTGGGCGGCTGGACGTCTCCACTCTCCACTGGAACTCCAAGTGGACCAAAAATGGAATGAGACTTCAATAGAGGTAGGTAGAGACTTCCACAGCTTGGTAGGAGCCCAACCATAACCCCGTGCATCCCACCTACCCCAGGAGGATGCAGAAAGTCAACCCTGCAACATCCAAGAATTGCACAGATTCTATCGATGAAACAGCCAAGCTCAACCAACTTACCCTTCCCAATGACAACAGCCATCGAGCTGCGAAACCTGAAGGAAGTCCATTCCAACGCTTACTCAACGGAACCAAACATGTATATTAGCAGTCAAATACCGGAACCCAAAAACGAAACGTACCCACGAGTACGCTCTATAATGAACAAGACAGAGCATCGGCCATCATATCGGCAACCACCGGACAAACCCTGACCAGCCTCCCCTAGCCTCAAACAGCACCGAGCCAGAGTACCAGAGTACCTCCGGGGTATAGGGTACTGTAACATGTGAAAGACAGCCAGCATCACCCCACGATGGTCCCCAGGGAAAACCCACCCCCTTGCTCGTGAACTGGGTACCACATGCCTACCATGCCACCAGAAAGGGGGACCTCCAAGAACACCAGCGTCCGCCAGAGCCAGCGTATTGGCAAGAGGCAGCACACTCCCGAGAGCCCAAATGGCCCAAAACCTGCTGCGGCGGCGAAACAGGTGGAAGCCAGCAGAAAAGGACACAGGGGGCCAGATTGCACAAGCCAGCATTAGAGGAGGCCCAGCAGGAACCCCATACAGTCCCAAGGGCAACCCCAACAGGCAAAGCCCAGCGTACCCCGGAGAGCCCACGGGTAGCGCAGCCGAAACCCACAACGCCCCTCCAAGCCCCCGACGCCTCCTGCCTGATGCCCCAAACCGCAGCCAGGGGCACCGGCGTTTCCCTCACAGGAATTGATCCCACTATCCAGGAGACAAGAGCACACATCCCGACCCACGAATAAGGCCTTGGCCATGGAACTCAGAAACTCCAAAACACTATCCCAAGAAAACCACTGCAACAGCAGAGTGCGTACATGCGACACTGACGGCCCCACATAAGCGACATCGGGAGCAACTTACGTGGAGGCACATAGCCACCCACTTCTGACTATCAGAACACAGCCCAGAAACAACAACTCGACGGGCGTACCGGCAGCAGCCGGAAGACCAATTCCACCGCCGCCTTCGTCAGCAAGGCCCCAGGCCCCGCAGCCCCACCCACGCATACCGCTGCGCCGAGCCACCAACTCAAACCCAGCCCCCGGAAGGAAACGGGCACCTATAACGATTGGGAAGTAAGCTAATCGAGCGGTCTTGGGAAACTGGACCCACACCACTTGAAGGAGCTCTCCCATGGACTGGGGGTCCAGCACCGAGAGCACCCACGTCCCCATCCCGACAGATCGCAGAGAGGACGAAAAAACGCACCGTGCGGAGGCACCAGGTGAAACCTAAGCAAAACCAGAGACCGGAGCCCATCCGGCCCCAGGCCAAGAAGGGTTGCACCGCCAACTAAAGTGCAAAACGTACCTCCACCAACCCAGCTCCTCCCACGGACGATACACGTCCGGAAAGTGTCCTGACCACAGAACCACGCAGCGCATGCCCGGGGAGCCCTCTCCCCGACCATGCAAACCAGAACACAGGGTGCATTTGAACATGTGCCATGGGGTGTAACCGACCAGAGCATGCTCCCCACGACCCTCCTGGAGCCCCTAATGTCCCTCTTAGTCAAGGGACCCCCGTGGCAGGAGGGAACGTCCCTGCAATAAAAGCCCCTCCCCACCATCTGCTCCCTAGCATTGCGCGCAAGCCAAGCGGGCCATATAAGCCCAGCAACACCCAGAGTCACACGAACTCGGGACGCTGCAGGAAAGCGCACTGAAACATACGATGCATACTGAAATTCAAGGGGGAGGGGGAAGCGGCGGCCATGCACCTAAGTACTTGTATTCTATTTCAGTTGTTTACTTCCGCTTCGTTCTTTTTTTATTTTTTTTTTTTTTATTTTTTTTTATAATTGTTGTTTTGCTGTTCTTGTATATATGTTTTGTTTTTATTTCTCTTCAGTGTTCTTATTCTTTTTTTTTTTTTTTTTGTGAACGATCAATCTTCATGTATAAGTCATAGCACTTTTGTCGTATGCACTTTACTTTTCTCTTTTTTTTTTTTTTTTTTTTTTTTGATAATTTATTCCAGTTGGCAATTTACAGTGCATTCTTTTTTTTTTTTTTTTTTTTTTTTTTTTGAGTGTGCAAGAGGACCAGACTGAATAAAGGAAGGAACAACGTATGCACGCGAAGCGCGAAAAGGAGGGGGGAAGCGTACTCACCGGTCGCAGCCTGGCGATCCAAGCCCGGCACTGCGCTCACAGAAGGCTGAGGCGAAGAATCAGCAGTCCCAGCATCCACAGAAGACATCGGCTGTGATCCAAGCGCCACCTGCTGGACGGTCCCTGAACAGCAGCAGTATCCTGAGAAGAAGCAGCAGAGAAGATGAGAGCCCACGCCCCAGAGGAGATGGCCGAGGTAAGTGACCTACACAGGGGTGGTGGGGTGGTGGTGGGGGGGGGGGGCAGGCTAGGAAGAGGGGGGGCAGGATAGGAAGGGGGGGGGGGCAGGATAGGAAGAGGGGGGGGGGACAAAGGGAAGGCAGACAGGGAGGGACAGGGGGGGGGGATAGAGCAGGAAGGGGGAAACAGGAGGGGAAAGGGAGGAAAGCAGAGCAGGGGGGGGGACCACCAGAGAGAGAGGGGAAGAGGACACCGGGCAAGAGGAGGGGGGACCAGCCAAGGCAAGCTGGGCCCCCCCAAACAGAACGGACAGAGCCAACAGGGGAAAGGGGGAGGGGGGACACAGGTGAGACAGCCCTGGGAGCCTTCCTCACTGGCAGAGGAGGCTCCCGACGGGCAAGGGGACCCCCCCTGGACTCCCAACGGCGGTACCCATGTACCCCGCGCGGCCCGCAAGGGCCTACTCACCACCACACCTCCCCGCGGGCCGCGGGGGGACCTGGACCGTCGCCGGGCGGCCGTCTGCCGCCCGGATGGCTGTATCCGCCGCCCACCGCCCCCGGACCGCAATCCAGCACAGGCGGCCGGGGCGGATGGTGTGGAGGGAGACCAGCGTGTAGGCCGCGCGGCAGCCGCACCAGGAGGCCGCGCGGCGGTAGCAGGCCGCATCCCCGGCCTTATAGTAATAGGCCGCGCGGCCTGCTGCTTCCGCCGTACTAGGCAGTACTTCCGCGGTACTAGGCCGCATCCCCGGCCTGGGAGTACCAGGCCGTGCGGGAATGGAGGCGGCTGGCCGCGCGGCAGTAGCAGGCCTCGTGCAGAAGGCCGTGCCACGCGCGCGGCCGCAGAAGGCCGCAAATCACAGGCACTGGAGGTAGGCCGCGTGTCTGGAGCCCCCAGACACGCGGTCCTGGCGTTGCCACGGGCTCGGGCTCCCAGTCCTCAACCGGGCCCGAGGAGTGGGATCAGGGAAGAGCCTGGCAGGCGGTTGGGAATGCCTGCCAGTGCTGGTGCGGCCCCCAGGGGCAGGGACCGCACGGGAGGCAGCAGGGGAGACCGCAGGGGGTGCTCCAGGGGGAGGTAGGCCGCGGGGGGGGGCCCACACCGGTAGCCATACCTTCAGTAATGCCTGCCAATTGCTCCCATAGGTGCCGGCCACCATCCACGCTGCAGCAGCCCTGAGGGAAGCTAGAAGCCTCAACCATCAGGCTGTGTAAACCTGCAGGCCCAGGCAAACAGGAGCTGGAGGACAGGAAGCTGTTTGCTGGCCCGAATCCCAAGTGGCACTGAGGTAAGACCTCCCCCACACTGTCTTACACAGAACATAATCACACCCACAGACTCTTCCCAACCAATCCCATGCATCTATCCCCACACTCCTACATGTGCCCTTGTCCGCTTAGCTGCGCTATCTCCCCAGGGCCTTACCCTTCATTTTGAATGGGTATATAGATTACATGGCTGTAATTTTATTTATTTAATTCTAACACAGCTTCAGAAGTAAAAGGCCAGCATGACGGAAAATTTCCATCGTATCCTTAAGGGGTTAAGAAAGCATTCCTGGGTTTTTAATCCTTTGCTCTTCTTTTGGCTTGTTTGTTTGTTATGGAGAGATTCCAATTTAGAAGCTGGCCATAAGACTACAGTGTCATTCTTGGGTGTAGCAGTTTAATCAGCAAGTACATTAGCATTCATTAAAGTGAGAACTGACCGGAATTCAAACTGAATTTCGGATTAAAGGCCAAAATAGTTGAACTGGAAAAATTATTTGGCATTAAAGTTGAAATTCATTATATACACATGTTCTGGGTTCATCCTCATGAGTCTATCAATATTATTGCTCTCTATTATACTGATTCACACTATGTACTTATGTGTATTATGGGTTTTGGGGGTGTTGTATGTTAAAGCAGGAGCACATTGGAATTATCAAAACTACTTTTAAAATTAAGCAAGCACTGTTTCCTTTTTTTTAAGGTACAATTCAAGCACCATAACTCCTATAGCTTTTTAGTGATCATAGTGAAAAATACTTTCCATGAAAAACCATACTACTTTCTTGATAGATTCTAAAATATTCTGTAACTCGACCCCCTCTATCCGGACATTATTTGAGGAAGAATGTCTTCTGTGCCGGGAAGGTATGCATGAGATATTCTCACAATTTAGATGCTCCAGTGTAGCCGTAGAGCACCAGAAAAGCTCCAAGTAAAGCATAATGACCAATTCAAATAAAAAAATTAAAAAAAATAAAAAAAATTACTGCCTAGTCTCTCAAGGGTTAATTTTAAGCAGTTTTTTTATTGGAACAAGTGCAAAATTTCGATCTCAAAGAAATCTTTCTCAAGTTTCTCTTTGAGATCGTAACGTTGCACTTGTTCCAATAAAAAAAAAACTGCTGCAAAATCAACCGTTGAGTGCCTGGACCCATTGGCGGATCCAGAACCTGATCTCGGGAGGGGCACTTGTAGATTATTTAAATAAATAATCCAGACACAATACCCACTACAGCTCAGTGTAGTGGTATTGGTGTCAATAGTGCCGGGACCCCCTCCCAGAGTAAGTAGTCAAACCGTTTAAGAACAGTATGACAACTTACCTGAGGTCTGCTGGGAAATGGGGCCATAGTAGGGCATTGGAGAAGTGGTGTGTGTGAGTGGTGCAATGTGTAAGGGGTGCAGTTTGTGTGTGAGAGGGGGACAGTGTGTGAGCAGTGTGTGTGTGTGAAGGTTGTAGAGTGTGAGTGAGGGCGGCAGTGTATGTCAAGGATGCAGTGTATGTGTGGGACAGTATGTGTGTGTAACAGTTGCAGTGTGTGTGTGTGAGGATTGCAGTGTATGAGTGAGTGTCGGCAATGTATGTGTATGGGGCGGCAGTGTATGTGTAGGGCAATGTGTGTATGGGGAGCAGTGAGAGTGTGTATTGGGGTAGTGTATGTGTGTAGAGTGTGTGTGTACGAGGGGCAGTGTATGTATATGGGAGCAGTGTATGTGTATGGTGGCAGTGTGTGTGTATGGGGGCAGTGTGTGTGTGTGGGGGGCAGTATGTGTATGGGGGCAGTATGTGTATGGGGCAGTGTGTGTGTATGGGGGGCAGTGTATGTGTATGGGGGCAGTTTATGTGTATGGGGGCAGTTTATGTGTATGGGGCAATTTATGTGTATGGGGCAGTGTGTGTGTATGGGGGGCAGTATGTGTGTATGGGGGGCAGTGTGTGTCTTTATTTAGGAGGAGGGGGGACATTTCTTAGTCCCTGGTGGTCCCAGTGGGATTCCCTGGTGGTCCCAGTGGGATTCCCTGGTGGCCCAGTAGGGAGAGTGAACTCTAGCCTGCGATCCAGTGCTAGAGTTCACTCTCGCGAGATTTGGAGTGTTGCCGTGGTAACCGCGGCAACGCTCCTTGCTCGTGAGAGAAGGACCCGGAGGAGCTGCAGCTCCCGGGTCCTCTCTAATCATAAGTAAAGGCAAACTGCTTGGTAAGTGGCAGGGATTCTGCCGGCAAAATAAAGTGTAAATGGAATCCCTGCTTTTGTGTAACAAATAGTTACCAGAAGCAGAATGCAAAGTATGTGAAAAATATGTTTCGGCGATAAATTACGCCTTTCTCAAGGGCTCATGACGATAAGGGTAGTCCAGCCACATTGTTTAACATACTTTGCATTCTGCTTCTGGTAACTATTTGTTACACAATAGCAGGGATTAAATTTACACTTTATTTTGACGGCAGAATCCCTGCCACTTACCAAGCAGTTTGCCTTTACTTATGATTATCTATCTTCATTTCATCCTTTTGTTTCCAATATACTTACCTCTTCCTGTCCTTTCGATTTCTTACAGCTTGAGACATTTTTTAGGGATAGTTTGAACTGGTATAATCTATACCTAGGTGTATGATCCTTGTCGGTACCTTAGGATCACGCCTCACCAGGGGAACTTTAGGTTTTTATACGTTTCTTTCCACCTATTTGGAAAGCTTGATATACACACCGGACTGTTTTCTATAGATATTTGTTGATGCAGTTGGCTGTTTTTTGCTGTTAACTTTTGATCATACTATGGCCACTATCACTACTTTTCAAGACCCACTGTATCAATTTGTCTAGTATACGCAATTTGAGGCTGGAGTCTATATCTCTAACTGTGTTTTTTGTCCATATTGACTGCTTGATCAGTCCAATGTACCTAGGCAAGTGGTGCTACCTTTACTAATTACCTATTAAACTTGTTTATTATTTTTCTTGTGGTTTGCACCGTGTCAGAGAGACATTTTTAATGTGATTTATATATATTGCTCCACTGGGGTATTGGTTATGTAGGGATTTACTCTCTGGTTAGGAGAGTTTTTCTCCCTCATTTCCTTTATTTTGTATTCTGTGTAGTATTTAGGGCTAAGCCCTGTTTGTACCCCTGTAGCCCGCCCTTGTGTATTCTTTACCTGATTCTTTCAGGTTATGTAAATACACTTTTTTCTCTTTAACTTACACCTACATCATAAGCAGCTCAGAGGTACTGTTTCTCTAAAACACTATATTATTATTATTATTATTATTATTATTATTATTATTATTGAATTTAAGAGAGAACGCTATCCCAGACTTTATGCAGAGGCAACATAACTACTACCATGCACTTAATTGGTTAAGTCCAAATCAGCATTCTTCTTTAATACCTTCATTTTTACATTTCTCTAGTGCTGCTTGTATTTCAGCTGTTCTATATTGAAGCCAGTGTGCAAAACCACAGGCAGCTTACTTGTGAAATATGGACGGAAAATAAATTATATTTCCGTGGTGTGTGAATTTTCACAACTATGTTAGAAATATTTGCTTTTTTTTTAAATTTTATTCTGACATTCCTTTCATCCTTCCAGACTGGTCACTCTTGATTTCGGCAACATGTTTTATTACTGAAAAATATGTTTTCAAAACGCTTCAGGCACTATAAGAATTTTGTACATATTTACAGTCAGAATGGAATATCCAGAAATTGTGAGGGATCCTCTTAGCAGATTGGGCCAGTGTTATTTAATAAAGTGTGAATTATTGAGAATTTGAAGTGAATTTTAAATTTAAGGCTAAAGTATCCAGACTGGAAAAACAGCTGACGTGGAGACATTTTCTAATTCTGCTATTTTGGCCTTAGATATGGAATTGACTGAGTTTGCCGCTACTCACACTTTTGTGAATAAACCCCCATGAGCATTTACTCTGCATACTGAATAGCAATTCTTACATTGATGTCTATGGGAAAATTATTAAGTAAGAAGAGTAAACCCTTAAAGTCCATAATAAATCTCTTAATCCAATTCAAGCTGCATTATTAACTCAAGAAAAAGAGACTAAATATACACCTTGGAAATAAATAGCTTCTTGCTGCTGGCTTGTTTGGTCCTCCATGCCGGTCTCGAGGCTCCATGCCAGCATCCAGTATAGCGGATTTGTGGGAGAGACACTCCAGGCAGGCTTAACAGTGTAAACACTGCCTTTACTAACTAAAAGCTAGTGTTTACAATGCTGCCTACTGCCACCTCTAGTGACTGTCACCCGGTCTTCATGACTGGGGTCCTGCAAAGATTAGAGGACTGATGTTCTGCTTCTCCATGCTCTGCATGGAGATGCTGAATGCTCCCGATAGAGATGCATTGAGTGAATGCATTTCTGCGAGGATTGGCGCAGCATGGACGTTTCTGCGCATGCACACTAGCCTTCAATTGAGTTTTACTGAGTAAATCTGCACGATGCTAAGAAAATCCATCCATAATGATTTATAAATCCATAAATTATAAACACTTTTCAGATATTCAATGATATACTTTTTTTTAATTTAGATATATTACACTTTTTTCCTACAGTGAGAGTAATGACTGAGTAAATATGACTGGAGGTGACTGGGAAATTGCCTATGAATTGCCCTAGTGTTCTGCAGAGAGATCTGACATTGCAATTTAGTTAGAGAATGGGACTGCTTAGAGGGTAGTGTTGTGGTGGAATCTCGGTAAAAATAAATTTAGTAGGTTGAGATTACCACGTGGCATGTGTACGTGCATATGCTGACGTATCGATCAGTTGGTTGCACGAGGCAAGATACGATCAGTAGTGTACGGAGCATGTGCAAGAATACAGGATATAGTATTCCCCTCCTCCATTGTGCTGGACAGGCCATGCGGTCAAGCAGGAAGTTAATTCTTATTTGTATTTGATTGGTCAAGAGAATGTGCGGGTGGAGCTTAATATGGGAGGAGTTATGTGCTTATATAAGGAGCCTGCACTATTGTCCGGGGCTCAGAACTTGCTGTATTTTGGTGACATTAGTCCCTCTGAGTCCCGATCGGTGATCCAATAAAGAATCTCTTCCTTCCTGAAGAAACCTGTGTCCATCTCTCTGTGCTTGGCTTCCGTCAGTTTCTCCGGTATCATTTGGTGCATTGGCCGGGAAGCTCATCGTTCAACGGTAGCTGAGAGGCAGAGGCGTGAGACGGTCTATCTTTGCCCACGTTCTCTACGGCTGCACCCCTGAACTTCTGCGTGGACCTCCCTTCGTCTCGGCGCCACTGGTCTGTTGTCCAGGAGATCATCGGCCTCTATGTAAGAAGTGCTGGGGTGTCCCCGTCGATGAGTGTGAACTCAGGCTCAGGAACGAGGAGGTAAGACAACTGCTGTTTTAGACGGCAGACCCACTAGGGGTATACCGATTGTGCGGTAGGCCCATAAGGGGTTTGAATTGTGTATGGAATCTGCCCCCTCTGTCGGAGGGAAGGAGCGAAGGCGCACCGCTCAATCGAACGCTCTTTAGTAAGACCGTTTGATTTGGTTTGGAGTCAGGCGGGGTTCTGTGTAAATAGCCCTAGCCGGACACCGGTGTCTTGTCTAGACTAGCGTTCTAGGGTGTATATTTTGTTCGCTAGGTCGGAGGGACCGGGAGACTAAGCGGCGTCTGTGTAAATTCGGTTCGCTAGCTCTCAACCTATCTTGGCTAAGTGGGAAGGCGTGTAAATTTGGAACCCACTAGATTTTTGATAGAGTAATCGACTAAGAGGCGTCTGTGTAAATTCGGTCCTCTAGTTCGCTATATGTGGTGCTTGGGCAGTGTGGCTAACCAAAACGGATGTAGATAGTTTTAGGTAGTCCATTCAAGGTACTGGCCAATAGTTTAGTTGGGAATTGTAAATGTGTTAAAGATTGTTAGTAAAGTGTATATCTTGTTAGATAGCGCGAGCTCAGCCGTCTAGCGAGAGTGTTAATAGTGTGTTGCTGTATCATAGTGCACGGTACCATAACCCTGTATATTTACTGACACTGTATATAAGTACTAATCATTGTCGTCTATTGCATGTTTAACACCATAACCACTAATAATTGTATTGTGACCTTAAATTGTGCTTTGACCTATGCTAACCGTACTGTAACCGCTATTTGTAAAAGACTATGTTACTGGGGTGTGTTATAGACGGGTAATTCATACATAGAGAATTATAGCGTGGGTGACTGTATAGTTTCGCCAACGGGCATAATATTGATTATCTAGTGACTGGTGTAACAGCTGTGTGTGTACGGGAATTCCCTGAGTGTTTATTGTGTTATTGTGTACGTTTCACTTGGTAACCGTACCACGTGGTGCTGTTGCCAGAGGAAACGGGTGTGACTGTTGAATAGTACGCGTGCATAGTATTCGTTGTCAACAACGTTCCATTGATAAGTATGGGCGCGTCGGAGTCAACGATTCCGAATCCCTTAGGTTGTATGGTAAAGAATTTTAAAAAGGGATTCAAAACATGTGATTTTGGGGTTAAAATGTCTCCTGTACGTTTGGTCACTTTGTGCACTAGGGAGTGGCCTACTTTGGTTGCGGCATGGCCGCCACGTGGTAGTTTGGATCCAACCCTGATACAGCGTGTACACGTGGCTGTATCGGGTAGGCCTGAACTTTACGGGCAGTTTCCATATATTGATTGTTGGAGACAGGCCGTAAACGACTCGCCAAAATGGATTCAGATATGCCACGAGGAGCAATGTCGCCTCATGGTGGCCAGGACTTGTTTGTCCACTAGGACTGTGGTTAGGCCCATTTTGGACACGCCCCCTGAGTCCGAGATCCCTTTGCCGCCCCCTTACTTCCCTACAGGAAGAGGTGACGCGAGTGCAGGAAGTTCTATACCCCTCCCCTCATTGCCCTCATCCACTTCCGCTTCCTCCTCCAGTACAGAATCCACCCCCCCTCGTATTAAACCTCCCCTTCCGGAACCAGAACCAACCCCCGTTAGATCTAAATATCCTGATTTGGCGCCACTTCAAACTTCCGGTCAAGCTTCTTCTAGCTCGGCTGGGAGTATTCTATTTACCAACTTTTCCCAAAATCAAGCTCCCACATCCTCATGCCCTATTACCCCCCGACTGGAACCCATAACTGACGCCCCTCCACGTAGCCCTATACTAACCCGACAACTGACCGGTACCCAACAACTTAGACATTATCAGATGCCTCTTCGTCTGAATCCCGGGTCAGCCTATCTCGATGCCGCAGGTCAAATGGCACATGCTGACCCAGTCTTCGTATATGTCCCGTTCACTACTACCGATCTCTTGAATTGGAAGACCCACAATTCCTCGTACACTGAGAAACCACAAGCTATGACCGATCTGTTCACCTCGATAGTTCAGACACATAATCCGACATGGGCTGATTGCCAGCAGTTATGAATGACTTTGTTTAATAATGAGGAAAGGACAAGGATTAACCAAGCGGCCATTAAAGCGCTAGAGGATAGAGCCCGTGCTTTAAATCAAGCCAATCCGGCAGCATGGGCCGCAACACATTATCCTAACACCGATGCCGACTGGAATGTTAATGGCGCAGATATGGTTCAACTCAAAGCCTATAGAGACGCTATAATTGCTGGCATGAAAGCCGGAGGGAAGAAAGCCATTAATATGTCGAAGACAGTTGAGGTGATTCAGAAAAGTGATGAAGCGCCCAGTGTCTTTTATGACCGATTATTGGAGGCATACCGCTTGTATACCCCCTTTAATCCGGAAGACGCAGATAATTCCCGAATGGTAAACTCCGCCTTTGTCAGCCAAGCTTACGGAGATATTAAGCGCAAGCTACAAAAGTTAGAAGGGTTTGCAGGAATGTCTATCACCCAACTAATGGAGGTAGCAAATAAAGTATACATGAATAGGGAAACAGAGACAAAGAAAGAGGAAGAGCGCAAGATGCGTAGAAAGGCTGATATGCTAGCGGTAGCGATCGCAGGCGTAGATAGACGGGGCCCAGATAGAGGCGATAGTAAGTGGAATGAGGAACCTCTGAGTAGAAATCAGTGCGCATACTGTAGGGAAGAAGGGCATTGGAGAAGTGAGTGTCCGCGAAGAGAACAGTATGAGAGAGACAGACCCAGGGCAGGTTACGGAAACTTTAGAGGCAGAGCGAGAGGTAGAGGAGGCCCCGGAGGGAGCAATGGTAATAGAGGGAGTAATGGGAACAGAGGAAGTGTAAGGGAAGATAGGTATTATCCAGCAGCGCAAAGGTCCCGCGATAGAGAAGGTAGGGACTTTGTAGGATTGGCTGACACGGTCATGGAGGACTATTGATACCGACCGGGCTCCATCCCCCTTGGTCGAGCGGAGCCTATGGTCGATGTATCAATAGGGGGAAAAAGGAGTGCGTTCATGATCGACACTGGTGCTGAACATTCGGTGGTGACTGACATAGTTGCTCCTCCATCTGGAAGAACTATTACTGTAATAGGAGCAACTGGAAGAAGTGCTGCAAAACCGGTTCTTAAAAGTCGACTCTGTACATTGGGAGGCCACGTAGTAAAACATCAATTCCTTTATATGCCTGAATGTCCAGTCCAATTGCTGGGACGTGATATGCTATCTAAGTTACAAGCGCAGATTACGTTCCTACCAAATGGAACAACATCCTTAAAGTTTAATGGACCTTCAGGTATTATGACATTATCCGTACCAAAGGAAGAAGAGTGGTGACTTTATACAGCGTTGACTAGCCAAAACCCTAGGAGTGATGAATCCTTATTCAACATACCAGGAGTTTGGGCAGAGAACAACCCACCAGGACTGGCCCGCAATATTCCACCTATTAAAATCGAACTAAAACTTGGGGTTTATCCAGTGAGCCTAAGACAATATCACATCCCGCAGAAGGCTAAGAAGAACATCCAATCTTATCTGGATAAGTTCATACGGTATGGTATCCTAAAATTCTGTACTTCCCCCTGGAACACCCCATTGCTGCCTGTTCAAAAGCCCGGTACAGATGAGTATCGACCTGTGCAGGACTTGAGAGCAGTCAATGATGCGGTTGTTAGTATACATCCAGTTGTGCCCAATCCATATAACCTGCTTGCTTTAATTCCGGGCGGGGCTACTTATTTTACAGTCTTAGACCTCAAAGATGCCTTCTTTTGCCTCCGAATTGCCGCAGAAAGTCAATGTATCTTCGCTTTCCAATGGGAAAACGCTGTAACGGGCTCAAAATGCCAAATGACCTGGACAAGACTGCCCCAAGGGTTTAAAAATTCACCTACCCTATTTGGTTCAGCTCTAAGTCAAGATTTATTGGATTTCGAGTCCATCCCAGGAGAGTGTGTATTGTTACAATATGTAGATGACTTGTTGATAGCAGCAGTTACAAAGGAAATATGTCAGCAAGCAATGCACGATCTACTACACATTCTCTGGAAGGCAGGATACAAGGTGTCTAGAAAGAAGGCTCAGTTGTGTTTGCCAACTGTCAAATATCTGGGATTCCATATCTCTGAAGGTCAAAGAATTATGGGGCCAGAGAGAAAAGAAGCTGTGTGCCAAATACCGATACCCAAGAATAGAAGACAAGTGCGAGAATTCTTGGGGGCAGCAGGCTTCTGTAGGATATGGATTCCCAGCTACGCGATACTGGCAAAACCTCTGTATGCAGCTATCAAAGGTACAGAGCACGACCCCTTCTTATGGACTCAAGAACAGCAAACGGCATTTGAAGATGTGAAGAAGGCTTTGATGAGTGCCCCAGCATTAGGTCTACCTGATCACACACGACCATTCTACCTGTATGTACATGAGCAAAGAAGAATGGCTGTGGGAGTATTGACACAGTACTTGGGATCATGGCAAAGACCTGTCGCCTACATGTCTAAGCAACTGGATGCAGTGGCCAGAGGACTTCCACCTTGTCTAAGAGCCGTAGCTGCAGCCGCCCTGCTAGTAGCTGAAGCCGATAAACTCACTCTGGGTCAAGAACTTTATGTACGAGTCCCACATGCAGTACAGACGTTGTTGGATTACAAAGGAAATCATTGGTTTAGTAACAGCCGTATGACCAAGTATCAAGCAATGTTGTGTGAAAACCCAAGAGTGCATTTAGAGACTGTTAATACCTTAAATCCAGCTACCCTTTTGCCACAACCTACTGAAAGTCAACATGATTGTTTGGAAGTAATGGATGAAGTATTTTCAAGTAGACCAGATCTTCGTGATTTTCCCATCCAGAACCCCGATGTTCAATATTACACCGACGGCAGTAGTTATGTGAAAGAAGGGATCCGCTATGCGGGATATGCAGTAACAACGATAGACAAGGTGATAGAAGCTCGGCCACTGGCAAAAGGAACATCAGCACAAAAGGCAGAATTGACACGAGCGTTACAATTGGCTGAAGGTTTAAGAGTGAACATCTACACGGACTCCAAGTATGTGTTTTTAACCACTCATGCCCACGGAGCTTTGTATAAAGAAAGAGGACTATTGAATTCAGAAGGCAAAGAAATCAAGTACGCAGCTGAAATCCTACAACTATTGGAAGCAGTGTGGGAGCCGAAAGAAGTCGGTATTATACATTGTCGAGCGCATCTTAGAGGAGATGGTGATGTAACCAAAGGAAATCGGATGGCAGACAGTACAGCTAAGCATGCCGCTGAATCGGGAAGACAGGAGTATGTGGGGCATATAGCTGCTCTTATACCAACTCCACTGTCTCAATGGACTCCAGTTTATACAGCTCAAGAAGAGGAATGGTTAAAGACTGAACCTGGAAAGTATTTGGAGAACAAATGGTATCAGTTAGAAGATGGAAGAATAGTCATTCCAGCATCACTAGCGGTAGAAAATGTCCAAAACTATCACAACGGGACACATTCTGGGAGAGACAGCACAGAAGAATCTCTCAGAAAACATTTCTACATACCAAGATTGTCCAACTTGACTCAGGCCATTGTACGCAGATGTGTAACGTGTGCTAAAAATAATGCAAGGCAAGGACCAGTAAAGCCACCAGGAGTCCAGTTTATGGGGGGACTCCCCATATCCGATTTACAAATTGACTATACAGTGATGCCTAAATCTGGTGGACATCGCTACCTGCTGGTAGTTGTGTGTACCTATTCAGGCTGGGTAGAAGCATGTCCTACTCGTACGGAGAAAGCAGGAGAAGTTGTGAGATTCCTGCTACGAGAAATAATACCCCGATATGGACTACCCTGCTCTATAGGATCGGACAATGGTCCAGCTTTTGTTCATCAGTGCCTACAACAACTGACTCATATGCTTGGTATAAAGTGGAGGCTTCATACGGCATATAGACCCCAGAGTTCTGGTAAGGTAGAGAGAATGATTAGAACTATTAAGAATCAGTTGGCTAAAATGTGTCAGGAAACCCAACTTAAGTGGAACGTTCTCTTGCCCATAGCTCTATTGCGAATCCGCAGTACACCTACCAGAAGGATGGGCCTCTCTCCTTTTGAAATCATGTATGGGCGACCACCTCCCGTACTTGGTAACTTAAGGGGGGATTTGAGTCAGTTGGGAGAAGGAATTACCCGGTAGCAGGTTGTAGAGTTGGGTAAGACTATGGAGGAGGTACAGAAATGGGTACAAGATAGATTACCTGTGAATATTTATCCCCCAGTTCATAGTTACCACCCAGGAGACCAAGTGTGGATTAAAGAGTGGAATAATGTACCGTTAGGGCCCAAGTGGAGAGGTCCTTATGTTGTTCTTTTGTCTACCCCTACAGCGATAAAAGTAGCCGAAGTGACTCCGTGGATACATCACTCCAGGGTTAAACCAGCAGCAGTCGATTCTTGGCAAGTTACAGCAGATCCAGAGAATCCCTGCAAGATCCGATTAAAGCGCACGACTCAGTCGGAGTGACGAGGAACTTTGTGGATTACAAAATTTTATTGTTTCAGAGATTTGGTAAGTGAGTGAGAAGGCCATAATAAAGCCTGTCCGCTCACCGGCGTATAGTGTATAAGCCAGGAAAAGTCCCGAAGGGACCCCTGTGAAGACGAGCAGAACTCCATTCCCTGCAGCCCTTACATCCTGGAAGCTGAGGTGCCTTCGCACGGACGAAGACTGAGGATGACGACGAAAGATGTGTTCTTAATAATGTTTTTATATGTGTATTTTTATATTCAGGAAGGTAGAGGTACCGACACTCCTAGCTGTGAGGTATGCATTAAGACTACAAGAACAGGTAACCATATTTCCCAAACCCTAATTTGGCATTCACAATACGAGTGTAAAGGAGATGTATCAAGATGTAGATACCTAAATATAGAATATAGTGTGTGCCATTTAGGAGTAGGAGAACCTAAGTGCTTCAGTCCAGAGTATCAACCTCGTACAATTTGGTTGACTCTCAGGAATGGAGATCCTCAGGGGACCCTAATTAATAAGACGGTATTAGAATCCGTACATTCTTCGGGTGTTCTGCTATTTGATGCGTGTAAGGCGATATCAAGTGGTAGAAAGCCGTGGAATGTATGTGGGGATCTTAGATGGGAGAGGACGTATGGGTCTAACGATAAATATATTTGTCCCAGTAGTAAAAATAAATATGTGAGTCCTAGATGCCCAAATAGAGATTATAACTTTTGCCCATATTGGTCTTGTGTGGGGTGGGCAACTTGGGGACAGACAGTAGACAAGGACATGATTGTGACTAAGTTGCCTACCAGCCCATATTGTAAGTCTATGGAATGCAATCCAGTCCATATACTTATAAATAACCCCGACAAGTTCTTAGATAAATATGGTAATTTATTTGGGTTTCAAATATATGGGACGGGTTTAGATCCTGGGACAGTATTGTTTATAGGGATAGAGACTGATACGGTATCCTCCCAGACTCACCAAGTATACCATTCCTTTTATGAAGAGATGAGCATAGATAATAAGATCCCCCATAATGCTAAAAACCTGTTTATTGATTTAGCCGAAAGTATTGCCGGTAGTCTTAATGTTACCAACTGCTATGTGTGTGGAGGTACTAACATGGGAGACCAATGGCCTTGGGAAGCAAAGGAGGTAATGTCCGGTTCTGAGGCAGTTGACCAATTAATATCTACACAAGCCGATTATCATATGAGTGTTAGAGGTAAATCTGAGTGGAGATTAAAGACCTCCATCATAGGTTATGTTTGCATAGCAAGGAAAGGAATGATGTATAATACTTCTGTAGGAGAATTAACTTGTCTAGGGCAAAAAGCTTATGATGATGATACAAAGAATACAACTTGGTGGTCGGCTTCAAATGTCTCAGAACCATCTAACCCGTTTGCTAGATACGCCAATTTAAAGGATGTGTGGTTTGATCTATCCATCACATCTACCTGGAGAGCCCCAGCAAATTTGTACTGGATCTGTGGTAAGAAAGCCTATTCGGAGTTGCCACAGGACTGGGAAGGGGCATGTGTGTTGGGTATGCTCAAACCATCCTTCTTCTTGTTACCTATTGAAACAGGTGAGACTTTAGGTGTTAAAGTGTATGATGTGAATCATAGGAAGAAAAGGGGACCCATAGAGATAGGCGCCTGGGAAGATAATGAATGGCCTCCCCAGCGTATTATAGATTACTATGGGCCAGCCACGTGGGCAGAGGACGGTACCTTTGGTTATAGAACCCCAATTTATATGCTCAACCGTATTATAAGGTTACAGGCAGTGGTTGAGATCATTACTAACGAGACATCACAAGCGCTCAATCTTCTAGCGAAGCATAATACCAGGATGAGGACAGCAGTATACCAAAATAGATTAGCCTTGGATTACCTTTTGGCAGTAGAGGGAGGTGTATGTGGGAAGTTTAACCTGAGCAATTGCTGTCTTCAAATAGATGACGAAGGGCAAGCAATAGCTGAGCTTACTAGCCATATGGTTAAACTAGCGCATGTGCCTACTCAGGTATGGAAAGGGTATAATCCAAGTAGTTGGTTTGGTAGCTGGTATGAGTGGTTTGGAGGGCTTAAGGCAGTGGTAGGTGGAGTCCTACTGATTTTAATGTTGTGTCTACTCCTGCCGTGTCTTATACCCTTAGTAGTTAGGTCTGTGCAAAGCCTGATAGAAAATATAGCAGAAAGGAAGGCTGCTGCACAGATAATGGCAATTTATAAATATAAGGCTCTAGATCAGGGAGAACCAATGCAGGAAGATGAGTGTTGAAGATTCACATCATAAGATAAGTCTGGTCTGGTTCAAGGTAACTTGCGGTGTATGCAAACCAAGGTTAAGTGATGCCTCAAGTAATTGTGAAATATCAAGAGGCATCAAAGGGGGGAATGTGGTGGAATCTCGGTAAAAATAAATTTAGTAGGCCGAGATTACCACGTGGCATGTGTACGTGCATATGCTGACGTATCGATCAGTTGGTTGCACGAGGCAAGATACGATCAGTAGTGTACGGAGCATGTGCAAGAATACCGGATATAGTATTCCCCTCCTCCATTGTGCTGGACAGGCCATGCGGTCAAGCAGGAAGTTAATTCTTATTTGTATTTGATTGGTCAAGAGAATGCGCGGGTGGAGCTTAATATGGGAGGAGTTATGTGCTTATATAAGGAGCCTGCACTATTGTCCGGGGCTCAGAACTTGCTGTATTTTGGTGACATTAGTCCCTCTGAGTCCCGATCGGTGATCCAATAAAGAATCTCTTCCTTCCTGAAGAAACCTGTGTCCATCTCTCTGTGCTTGGCTTCCGTCAGTTTCTCCGGTATCAGTGTTAACAGGAGGGATGTCATATAGAGAGGTCTAGAAGAACAACTAGGACGGCAGGGTTTTTTGTAGATAGAAAGGAAAATAAATTGAGTACCTGGGCCTCTGGCCCCACAGTGACAGGCTCACGATAAAGAGAAGAAATGACAGTGGGGCATGGTAAGAATTTGGAGGACTATAATCACTGTAAGTAGGGCCCATGTAAGAAGTCCTGCTCTAAAACGGTTTCACTACTTACAATGTCTGGATGCCAGGGCTCCTGTGGCACCATAACCACCACAGTGTGCTGTATTATCTATAGTACTTAGCGTTTTCCTTTAAAAAAAGATGGGTCAAGTGAGTCTACGCATCAAAGCAACAGAAGGAGGAATACAATCTCTTATCTTCATGGATTTAGTAGAATTCAAACCTTACATCGAGTGGGACCTTCCAAATCTTCCTCAATATCATTCTTATAATGCTCTATCCAATAGTGATGTACCGAACTGTTCGCCAGCGAATAGTTCCTGGGGAAAATAACGTGTTCGTGTTCGCAATGGCGGGCGAACACATACGCAGTTCGATCCGCCCCCTATTCGTCATCATTGAGTAAACTTTGACCCTGTGCCTCACAGTCAGCAGACACATTCCAGCCAATCAGCAGCAGCCCCTCCCTTCCAGCCCCTCCCACCTCCTGTACAGCATCCATTTTAGATTCATTCTGAAGCTGCATTCTTAGATAGAGGAGGGAAAGTGTAGCTGCTGCTCATTTGATAGGGAAATGTATAGCTAGGCTAGTGTATTCAGTGTCCACTACAGTCCTGAAGGACTCATCTGATTTTTAGGGCTAGAACATCAGTCTTCTTTTTTTTTTCCTGTGTAATCTAATTGCAGTTGCCTGCCTGCCAGCTTCTGTGTCAGGCTCACAGTGGATACTGTGCATACTTGCCCAGTGCCACCACTCATATCTGGTGTCACAATAGCTTACATTTAAAAACAAAAAAATGTTTTTCACTGTAATAGATTGAATAGCAGTTAGTTGTCTGCAAGCGTCTGTGTGTCAGGCCTACAGCATGTACTCTGCCAACCTCTGCCAGTGCACAGTGCCACTCATATCTGGTGCCACAATAGCGTGCATTTAAAAACCCCAAAACTTTTTTTCACTGTAATAGATTGAATAGCAGTTAGTTGTCTTCAAGCGGGTGTCAGGCCTACAGCGTGTACTCTGCCAACCTCTGCCAGTGCACATTGCCACTCATATCTGGTGTCACAATAGCGTGCATTTAAAACCAAAAAACATTTTTCACTGTTATAGATTGAATAGCAGTTATTTGTCTGCAAGCGGGTGTCAATCCTACAGCGTGTACTCAGCCAACCTCTGCCAGTGCACATTGCCACTCATATCTGGTGTCACAATAGCGTGCATTTAAAACCCAAAAACTTTTTTCACTGTTATAGATTGGATAGCAGTTAGTTGTCTTCAAGCGGGTGTGTCAGGCCTACAGCGTGTACTCTGAAAAACCTCTGCCAGTGCACATTGCCACTCATATCTGGTGTCACAATAGCGTGCATTTAAAACCAAAAAACATTTTTCACTATTATAGATTGAATAGCAGTTAGTTGTCTGGAAGCGGGTGTAAGGTCTACAGCGTGTACTCTGCCAACCTCTGCCAGTGCACATTGCCACTCATATCTGGTGTCACAATAGAGTGCATTTAAAACCCAAAAACTTTTTTCACTGTTATAGATTGAATAGCAGTTAGTTGTCTTCAAGCGGGTGTCAGGCCAACAGCGTGTACTCTGCCAACCTCTGCCAGTGCACATTGCCACTCATATCTGGTGTCACAATAGCGTGCATTTAAAACCCAAAAACTTTTTTCACTGTTATAGATTGAATAGCAGTTAGTTGTCTTCAAGCGGGTGTGTCAGGCCTACAGCGCGTACTCTGCCAACCTCTGCCAGGGCACATTGCCACTCATATCTGGTGTCACAATAGCGTGCATTTAAAACCCAAAAACGTTTTTCACTGTTATAGATTGAATAGCAGTTAGTTGTCTTCAAGTGGGTGTGTCAGGCCTACAGCGTGTACTCTGCCAACCTCTGCCAGTGCACATTGCCACTCATATCTGGTGTCACCATAGCGTGCATTTAAAACCAAAAAACTTTTTTTCACTGTTATAGATTGAATAGCAGTTACTTGTCTTTAAGCGGGTGTGGCAGGCCTACAGCGTGTACCCTGCCAACCTCTGCCAGTGCACATTGCCACTCATATCTGGTGTCACAATAGCGTGCATTTAAAACCAAAAAACAGTTTTCACTGTTATAGCTTGAATAGCTTTTAGTTGTCTGCAAGTGGGTGACAGGCCTACAGTGTGTACTCTGCCAACCTCTGCCAGTGCACATTGCCACTCATATCTGGTGTCACAATAGAGTGCATTGAAAACCAAAAAAAGTTTTTCACTGTTGTAGATTGAATAGCAGTTAGTTGTCTTCAAGCGGGTGTGTCAGGCCTACAGCACGTACTCTGCCAACCTCTGCCAGGGCACATTGCCACTCATATCTGGTGTCACAATAGCGTGCATTTAAAACAAAAAAACTGTTTTCACTGTTATATATTGAATAGCAGTTAGTTGTCTGCAAGCGGGTGTCAATCCTACAGCGTGTACTCAGCCAACCTCTGCCAGTGCACATTGCCACTCATATCTGGTGTCACAATAGCGTGCATTTAAAACCCAAAAACTTTTTTCACTGTTATAGATTGAATAGCAGTTAGTTGTCTTCAAGCGGGTGTGTCAGGCCTACAGCGCGTACTCTGCCAACCTCTGCCAGGGCACATTGCCACTCATATCTGGTGTCACAATAGCGTGCATTTAAAACCCAAAAACGTTTTTCACTGTTATAGATTGAATAGCAGTTAGTTGTCTTCAAGTGGGTGTGTCAGGCCTACAACGTGTACTCTGCCAACCTCTGCCAGTGCACATTGCCACTCATATCTGGTGTCACCATAGCGTGCATTTAAAACCAAAAAACTTTTTTTCACTGTTATAGATTGAATAGCAGTTACTTGTCTTTAAGCGGGTGTGGCAGGCCTACAGCGTGTTCTCTGCCAACCTCTGCCAGTGCACATTGCCACTCTTATCTGGTCGCAATAGATTGCATTTAAAACCCAAAAACTTTTTTCACTGTTGTAGATTGAATAGCAGTTAGTTGTCTTCAAGCGGGTGTCAGGCCTACAGCGTGTACTCTGCCAACCTCTGCCACTGCACAGTCCCACTCATATCTGGTCTAACAGTAGCTTGCATGCATAGTACCACTAATCCCCCCCAAAAAATGACAGGCTGAGGCAGGCCATCCCGCAGGGGCCGTAGTGGTCATGGTGCTGTGATTCCCTTTTGCCCTAGAATAATGCCCAATTTTCAGAGGCCACGTGCCCTAAACTTGAAAAGTTCTGAGGACATAGTTGACTGGTTAACACAGGACACCCAATCTTCTACAGCTTCCGCTCGGAACCTTGACCCACCATCCTCCACCAGCTTAGCTTCGGGCACCTCTCAAGATACCACTCACCCGCCTGCCGCCACCACCAACACTAGCACCACAGCCGCTTCACTTTATCTGTCAGAGGAGTTATTTACACATCCGTTTGAAGAAATGAGTGATGCGCAACCATTATTGCCAGAGGATGTAGATAACAGGGATATGTCTCAGTCAGGCAGCATTAAACACATGGACGTACGGTGTGATGATGATGATGTTGTACCCGCTGCTGCTTCCTTTGCTGAGTTGTCAGATACAAGTGAAGCGGTTGATGATGATGATGCGTCCATGGATGTCACGTGGGTGCCCGCTCGGCAAGACAGAGAGGAGGAGGAGACGAGTTGGAAGCAGGGGGAGGTCCTCACAAGGAGCTAGTGGCACAGTCAGACAGCATGCATCGGCACCCGGGGTCAGCCCGACAGCACGCCAATCAACGCATGCTGTGGCCACCACCAGAATGCCGTCATTGCAGAGCTCAGCAGTGTGGCATTTTTTGTGTGTGTCTGCCTCTGACAACAGCGATGCCATTTGCAACCTGTGCCAAAAGAAACTGAGTTGTGGGAAGTCCAACACCCACCTAGGTACAACTGCTTTGAGTAGGCACACGATCGCACATCACAAACGCCTATGGGATCAACACATGAGTACAAGCAGCACGCAAACTCAAAGCCGCCATCCTCCTCCTGGTCCAGCATCTTCAGCCACATCAACCACTGCTGTCCTCCTTGCCCCCTCTCAACCATCTGCCACTCCGTCTCTCGCCTTGAGCAGTTCCCGCTCATCTGCCCACAGTCAGGTGTCTGTCAAGGACATGTTTGAGCGTAAGAAGCCAATGTCAGAAAGTCACCCCCTTGCCCAGCATCTGACAGCTGGCTTGTCTGAACTATTAGCCCGCCAGCTTTTACCATACAAGCTGGTGGAGTCTGAGGCGTTCAAAAAATGTGTAGCTATTGGGACACCGCAGTGGAAGGTACCCGGACAAAATTTATTTTCACAAAAGGCAATCCCCAACCTGTACTCGATTGTGCAAAAGGAAGTAATGGCATGTCTGGTACACAGTGTTGGGGCAAGGGTCCATCTGACCACTGATGCCTGGTCTGCAAAGCACGGTCAGGGCAGGTATATCACCTACACTGCGCATTGGGTAAACCTGCTGATGGCTGCCAAGCATGTGGCTCTGCAGAGGAGTTGGTGACACCGCCACAACTTGCAGGCAGGCCTGCTGCCACCTCCTCTACTCCTCCTACTCCATCCTCTTCTATAACCTCCTCGGCTGAGTCCTTTTCTGTTGCTGCGTCTTGCTCCACATCAACGGCACCCCCCCAGCTCCCCAGGTACTATTCCACATCCCGGATACGGCAGTGTCACGCCGTCTTGGGTTTGACTTGCTTGAAAGCAGAGAGTCACACCGGACAAGCACTCCTGTCTGCCTGAACGCACAGGTGGAAAAGTGGCTGACTCCGCAGCAACTGGATATCGGCAAAGTGGTTTGTGACAACGGAACAAATTTGTTGGCGGCATTGAAGTTGGGCAAGTTGACACATGTGCCGTGCATGGCACATGTGTGTAATCTGATCGTACAACGCTTTGTGCATAAGTACACAGGCTTACAGGACGTCCTGAAGCAGGCCAGGATGGTGTGTCGTCATTTCAGGCATTCCTACACAGCCGTGGCGCACTTTGCAGATATCCAGTGGCGAAACAACATGCCAGTGAGGCGCTTGATTTGCGACAGACCGACACGTTGGAATTCAACACTCCTAATGTTCGACCGCCTGCTCCAACAAGAAAAAGCCGCTAATGAATATTTGTATGACCCGGGTGCTAGGACAGCCTCTGGGGAGCTGGGATTTTTTTTGCCACGTTGCTGGACGCTCATGCGCAATGCCTTTAGGCTCATGCGTCCTTTTGAGGAGGTGACAAACCTAGTCAGTCGCACCGAAGGCACCATCAGCGACATCATACCATTTGTTTTCTTCCTGGAGCATGCCCTGCAAAGACTGCTGAATCAGGCCATAGATGAGCGTGAAGAGGAAGAGGACGAGTTGTGGTCACCATCACCACCAGAAACAGCCTTATCAGCATCGCTTGCTGGACCTGCGGCAACGCTGGAAGAGGATTGTGAGGAAGAGGAGTCAGAGCAGGAATGTGGCTTTGAGGAGGAGGAGGAAGACCAACCACAACAGGCATCCCAGGGTGCTCGTTGTCACCTATCTGGTATCCGTGGTGTTGTACGTGGCTGGAGGGAAGAACATACCTTCATTGAGATCACTGAGGAGGAGGAACGGGAAATGAGTAGCTCGGCATCCAACCTTGTGCAAATGGGGTCTTTCATGCTGTCGTACCTGTTGAGGGACCCTCGTATAAAAAGGCTGAAGGAGAACGACCTGTACTGGGTGTCCACGCTACTAGAACCCCGGTATAAGCAGAAAGTGGATGAAATGTTACCAAATTACAACAAGTCGGAAAGGATGCAGCATTTGCAAAATAAATTAAAAAGTATGCTTTACACAGCATATAAGGGTGATGTCACAGCACAACGGGAATCTAACAGGGGAAGAGGTGAAAGTAATCCTCCTCCTCCCACGACTACGCCGGCAAGGACAGGACGCTTTAAAGACGTGTTGTTGATGGAGGACATGCGGAGCTTTTTAAGTCCTACGCATCGCCACAGCCCTTCGGGTTCCACCCTCAGAGAATGACTCGACCGACAGGTAGCAGACTACCTCGCCTTAACTGCAGACACTCTGAGGAGCGATGAACCCCTTGACTACTGGGTGTGCAAGCTTGACCTGTGGCCTGAGCAATCCCAATTTGCGATAGAACTTCTGGCCTGCCCTGCTTCAAGTGTCCTGTCAGAAAGGACCTTCAGTGCAGCAGGAGGTATTGTCACTGAGAAGAGAAGTCGCCTAGGTCAAAAAAGTCTAGATTACCTCACCTTTATTAAGATGAATGAGGGATGGATCCCGAAGGGACTGACAGTGGGCGATACATTCGACTAAAAAAGGCCTGATGAGATGAGCTGCCTTGGGCTAAAAATGGTGACCCTATGTAGGAGGAACAGTCCCTATTCTGCTCTGTGTCAGTGTGTATCAGGGTCCCTGAGGACAGGTGTCAATCCATATCTGCCAAGTGACCCTATGTAGGGGGAACAGTCCCTATTCTGCTCTGTGTCAGTGTGTATCAGGGTCCCTGAGGACAGGTGTCAATCCATATCTGCCAAGTGACCCTATGTAGGGGGAACAGTCCCTATTCTGCTCTGTGTCAGTGTGTATCAGGGTCTCTGAGGACAGGTGTCAATCTATATGTCAAGGTTTCAATCCATATGACAAGGTGTCAATATGTCATATGCCAGGTGTCAATCCATATCCATTGTGATTTAGGAATGTTAGGTGATTTATGCCCTTTATGGATTAAAACCAGACTCTGCATCAATTGTGTAATTTTCCATGGGAGTTCTGCCATGGATCCCCCTCCGGCATGCCACAGTCCAGGTGTTAGTCCCCTTGAAACAACTTTTCCATCACTATTGTGGCCAGAAAGAGTCCCTGTGGGTTTTAAAATTTGCCTGCCCATTGAAGTCTATGGTGGTTCGCCCGGTTCGCCGGTTCGCGAACGTTTGTGGAAGTTCGCGATCGCCGTTCGCGAACTGAAAATGTTATGTTCGCACAATCACTACTATCCAACTCTTTATGTGTCTATATTGTGAAATTGTATTAACTAGCTCAAAATAAGGGCAACGTTAGTGTTACATTTATATCTCTTGCATAATTTAATTTAGGTTATCTTCATAAGTATGACAAAGGTCAAGTATAATTAAGTGTTAATGTCATCATTACGGGAAGTAATAGTGTAATACTGTGCTAAAATTGAGGAAGCAAATAGGTTTAACAGGAATTAAAATGAATTTACTTGATCACTGTTGTCATAGAGCCCACACACAATGGAGTGATACAAACACACAAGTTGCAAGACAACTGGCACTTATCCACATTAAATGTCAGTTGCCACAACTCTGACCATTTTTCTAGTTTACCTAGATCCTTTGCCATTTGGCTTATCCCTCCTGGAACTGAGCGCAATGTCAATGTATTTTTTTTTTTTTTTTTTTTTTATTGTATTGAAATCTTCACCTGCAATTCCAATGTCTTTCTTTAAGAAAGTGCACTCAGATTTAATGCAATTTATATGGAAAAAAAATATGCAGAGTCAAGTTTACAACTTTACAATTGACAAAGAACGGTGGAGGTCTTAGGGTGCCAGACTTCAAGAGGTATTATTATGCTACCAATGCCGCAGCAGCTATAAAATTTAATTTAGATCATAACAAACCAAAATGGTAAAAAATGAAAATTGATAAGCTGCATTCCTATTCAACTAAAGAACTTATCTGGCTAACCAAAAATAAAATTCCCAAAATTCAGGAGCTGTTTCCCTCAACTGTAAAATCATGTGATTTTTTTATTTTCTCAAATAAAGCCCACTTTAAATTTGGTCAAGAGCTATATCTATCTTAAAATGTTATCAACCAGAAATAGAACCGACAGATTGGAATTCGGAATCCATATATACCATTGATAATTTCTTTGATAATAACTTCCTAATGTTGTTTAAAAAATAAATTTGACGTAATGGATGACATTACAATTACTGAAATGTTACAAGAGAAATTTTATATTGAACACTTAGACCAAAAACATGACAAATTAACTAACTCAAACCTAGAAACAACTTTTTTGTATCACCCAAACAAAAAAAAATGCCCAATTTCTTTGTGCTATGATTCTCTCTTTGTATCCAATGATCTTAAACAAAATGTTATGCTAACATGGGAGTGTGAATTGGGGATGCAACTGGATTTAAAAGAATAGTCGAAAATATTTACGTCTCTTAAAGGGATAACTCAATGTTCAACTCATATAAAAAAAAACATTATAAAATAATATATTTTTATTAATTAATTAATGGGATTTATATGATACATGTCATTATTTGAAAGGTTTTGATTGGTTTATTATATAGGGTGGGTGGCCATACTTGAATTGGACGGCTACTTTCAGGGGAGTCTGCCAGCGATGCAGGTGTGACACATGGGGTGTGTGCCCCCTTCATTCTATTAATAGCATGCTCTCCAAAGCTATCACTGCTTACTAATACCATGCTCCTTGTCCTAACAACTTGAACTCATGTTGCTTTGAGTTTCCTGTACCGTTTATATGGTATCTGACCTTTGGCCTGACCTCTGTTTACAAACCTGCACCGTCTGACATGACCCTTTGCTATTCTGACCTTGGGTCTGCATCATACTTATCGGTATTTTGCCTTGGTTTTTCTCCCTAGTTTATTACCACATTGTGTGCTCTGTCTACTAAACCCTGACATCCAATAAGATCTATGTCAAGGGTACTTACATTTTTGCAGAAAATAACTTACCCTTTTTAATCATTAAATTAGCTTCCTGGACCATTTAGGATCCAACTGAAACTGCTAACAATTACCCCACCATCGATAACTGCACTACTCACTGTATTTCAAACAAATACAACCCATCACATTCCCTTTGCTCTGTGAGTGGCCTTCATTTGACATCTGCTCGTTCTCACACTGCCACTTCTCATCTGCTGTGTGATGGACCGGCTGCCACCTCCGTTAATCGATGCTCCTAGTGCTCACCGAGTACTCCAAGCACTCCAAGCACTCCACCAGACACCATCAGCACTGTAGCCCCCTAGCTGCTGTAGCTTGGCTGGGGGTCTTGCCATCCCTTCCCACCCTGGAGCAGAACTCCTGGAACCAGCTCCCAGTGGAAAGGTCTCTCCTCCAAGAGAGTATAGTTGATATAGCTGTGAAGCTCTTACAAGAGCTAGTGGTTATAACGTGTATAGCAGGTCCCTACAAACACGAGGTGAGGCTCTATGTTGAGGTTAAAGCAGGACTGAATTTTAATGGTGCTATACTGGCCTTTTATGTCAATACCCATGCAAGAGGTACGCCCACATGGACCTTGTTGGGGACAGGGACACAAAATTATACACCAATGATAACACGTTTACAATGTAAGGCACTCCCACATATGGCATACAATCCCTCCCCTCTGCCTAGAAGATAATTGAGTTAGATACTGTACTAACACAATTATTTCCAGGCAGGAAAAACACATGTTTTGCAAAACCTCAAAAGTACACCAAAAACACATAAAATCCCCACAAGAGTTACATCCCCTGATAGTCCTGATCTGGGTGATGAACATTTTAAAAAATCACCCAGATTAGGGTTCAGAAATTCTATGGAAGTCTTATTTTGACCGACCGCAAGCATGGTTTCATGCCCAAAACTGTTCCAGAGAATCAGGCTGTGCGGGTAGTCTACTTCGAGGATTCGAAAGAATGTTCGAAATACCAAACATAGCCGTTCGTGGATAAAGTCATTATATGTTTCTTGTTTGTGGGTTTCTCTTTACCGAACGCTAGTGATGTCCCGAACAGTTTGCCAGGAACCGTTCGCTGGTGAACGCGCGATGTTCGGTCCACCCCCTATTCGACATGGAGGTGGGAGGGTCTGGGAGGGAGGGTCTGCTGATGATTGGCTGGAATGTGTCTGCTGACTGTGAGGTACAGGGTCAAAGTTTACTCAATGATGACGAATAGGGGGCAGACCGAACATCGCGTGTGTCCGCGACTGCGGACACGCTATGTTCGCCAGCAAATGGTTCCTGGCGAACTGTTCGGGACATCACTACCGAACGCCATTCGACTCCCGTTCGAATAGCCGAACATCCTGGGAGGGTAAAGTTTAGCGGTGTTTTTTTTTCCATGAACTCGACAACCAAACACCGCTCATTGTACTCGTGACTTACGATGGCCGCTGCCACGTAGTCGAATTGCACGAATAGCCAAACATCATGGGAGGGTAAAGTTTAGTGGTGTTCACGCCACCGAGGGTCCGATTTGAGTTCCATGAACTCGATAACCAAACACTGCTCATTGTACTCGCGGCTTAAGATGGTCGCTGCCACGTGGTCGAATGGCACTTCGAATGGCTTCAAGAGTTCGGGAATTAGAAGTGCCACTTTGAAAGTTAGAATGGATCCTGTTGCCATTCCCAACAGGCACAAACAGTGATTTAAAACAAGTTTTATCACAGGGGCCATAGTCACAGGGTAAGAGGGTAGCAATTATGCCCCTCCAAGAACCCGTTACAAGGTCCAGTTCGTCATATGCTGGATTTATCAAGGGCTGTCCTGTTCTGGAATACACTACCCACGTCTTCAGACTCTTCCCTAGCACCCAGTCCTTTGAGAAGTCACTGAAAACACACCAATATAGGATAGCATGCCATCTTCCTGGGAGACACTCTTTTTATGACAATTGACCTCCTCAGTTCCTCCGCCTACATAGCCCAGTGTACTCTCCCTCCTCCAATGGTTTTTCCACACACCACTCCTACGAGCTTATTTCGATCCAGGCATAATATTCATCAGTCCTTTGTGTGTCTTTGCCTTACTCAATATTCTGACTTTAGTAAATAGACAAGTCAATATTAACACAACATTAAATTGCTAGATTGCTTTAGTATCAGAAAGACACAATTTTTAATGAATGTATGTTTTAAATTTTTTTTGCAAAGTATGTGTATTGCTAACAAATCAACTCAGGGAACTATACAATTGCTGCTTAATTCAGAAAGTAGCATAGTTAGATAATGATTGTAACAGGTAATGCAACAAGTATGTAAGTAAACAGATCTGCCCAATAATTATGTTTATTAGAACAAATGATGAAAGATATTTTTCAAATTACTTTAATAGTTCCCCAGAAGGGATTTCAAAAGCTAGAGCATTATTTTCACTAATTTGTTAATCTGAATTGAAAGTAATGTAGACAATGTAAAAAAAAACAAGAGTCTTGGAGATATAATAAGATTTCAGAATCTTTATTTTGCGAAGACATGTTAATATACTTGTTCCCATTATAATAATAAATTATAGCGTTTCAGGATAAAATAAATTAATATTTAATTTGACAGCGATTTAAGTGCTTGCTGCCGATGTATTTCAGATTCCTAAAGTTTGCGATGATTGATAAAATTATTATTCTCGCATCGTTGATTATTCTCTTATCATTGATGTAACATTTCTTGAGCACCATGTTTGACCTCCAGTCATGACCAATCCACAATGTTCCCAGTCTGACAGAAATAGGTTGGCATAATGGGGGGAAACTTGGTGCCCATAGCTGTCAACTCAAATTCTCTTTAAGTGAGTTTAATGTTAAACAATTAATTAGTCCCATCACATTAAATTAGTTGTTGAAAATATTGGAAAGAAAATCAAACCTGGATAAAGCTTAACAAAAATTGGAACACTGAAATTAAAAACTAATTCAGATCATCAAACCAACTTGTGATCATTTGTTCAAGGATACTATCATCGTATGGCACTCTATATTCTTTAAGGCAGTTACCAAACATTAACTTTCAGAGCCGGACTGGGACAATTTGGTCCAGGCATTTAAAGATAGAGCATGGATGGGATGGGAACAGAGAGGGGTTGTGAACATGTTAGTTTGCTGACCCTCATAGGGATGGGAACAGAGAGGGGTTGTGAACATGTTAGTTTGCTGACCCTCCAGGGCATCTCATGCTGAAGAGCTCTTGCATGAAAGCAATGCCCTGTGTTTTACACAGCACAAGTAAATCTAATCACACGATTGCAGTGTGTTTGCTGGTGACTATGTGTTAGCTTAGCGGTGATTGTTTGTGGTGTAGTGTGTGTCTTTTTGTGGTGCACTATGTGTGGTTAGGAATTGTATTGTGTATGCGTTTCCAGTGGCTGTAAAGTGTGTGCGTCTAGAGACTGTAAAGATTGTGTGTGTGTGTGTGTGTGTCTGTCTGTCTAATGGTTGTGAAGAGAGAGTGGATGTGTGTGCATTTGTCTATGGGGTTAGTGTATGTAGAGGGTGTACTGTATCTGTATGTATATGGGGCTTTAGTGTGTTTGTGTGAGTACAGGGAAAGTAGTGTGCATGTTAATGAATATGGGCTGTAGTTTGTGTGTACCGGGAAGTGTGTTTGCATAGTGACTGTATTTTGTTTGTGTGTGCATATATATATATGAGAAAGACCCGAATGGGTCGAAACGTTGTCTATTTTTTTATGTTATACCTATTGGAATAAACGACCCCTTTTTTCATTTATTAAGTCCTTGGAGTGCATCTCTTTATTCTTGTTTATATATTCTCAACGTGGGATTGCACCCAGGCAAAATTTAACTATATATATGAAAGGGTGAGTGCCAAGAAACATTTTGTGTATGTATATATATATATATATATATATATATATATATATATATATATATAAAGGGGCTGTTGTACGTTTGTGTATAGGGTCTTCAGTCTGTGTATGTTTCTAGAGGCTGTAGAGAGTGTTTGTGTCAGGGAAATGTAGTGTATATATTTGTCTATGGGGTGTAGTGTGTGACTAGCTGGTGTGTGCATCTAGTGGCTGTAGTGTGCATATATGTTTATAGGGGCTGTAGTATGCATAAGCATGTATTTAGGGGCTGTCATATGCATATATATGGGCTATATCATGCATGTATATGAATATAGGCTGTACTGTGTGTGTACACTACATGGGATTTAGTGTGTGTGTGGCTTTAGTGGGCCTGGGGGTACAGGGGCTGGTGTGTGTGTGTTTATGGGACTTTAGTGGGTATGTACATGGGCTGTTTATGTGTGTAGAGGTTGTATTTATAAGGAGACTGGGGCTTCAGGGTGCTGGTGGGGATATTAAATATACTGGTAGGGGGAGATTTCTAATCTCCTTACTGGCCCATCAAGGGACTTTGTTACACATCTGGGCCACACTCACTGAGCGCTGGCCCTGCATTTACCAGTTGGGGAAATCTTTTGATCTCCCTGGGCGGCCTCGGCCCTTGGCCATCCTGGCCCGCCGGGCCTTTGCCAGATGGGTAGTCCAGGCCTGTTAACCTTTCTTCTATATACAAACACAACTAGAAAGATATGTTTGTCAGAAGACTATACTTGGTCTCTCCACAAGAGAAACTCTACCAATCTAAACTTGCAACTTGTTAAAAGAACACTAAAAAAAACATAAAGCACTTCAGCAGAGTGTATGTGTGTAGTAAACCTCTTTGTTGTTTATTTTATAAAAGTGGTGATGTCAATAGAAAATTGTAATGTTATAAATAAACACTAGCACATCTCCCTGGCTGTCAATGTGGCATCTTGGAGGTGGTTCTTCATAACAGTTTAGCTCTGTGGGGCTAAACCTAAGGGCAGGCACTTACACAGATTGCCTGCCTTTGAAATACTGCCCAGAGAGTTGTGATACAGCTCATTGAATAGTCTGCAACTGGATAGCGATGTACACATGGCTTCTGATTGGTTATTGCCCAGCATAGTTCGGGGAAAGCCAAGATTCCACATACCCACAAAGGAAACATGCAAAAATAAAGAGAGAGAACCTATATCATTTGCATGTCAAATTGATCCCATCCATGAGGGCAGTCCAGATCCAATATGCTGGCAAGTTCCCTCTGCATAATAGATACATCATTTCAGGCAATCATTCTGACCTTATTTGGGTCTTTTGGGCTAGTTGTAGATGATACTCCTCTAGCACTGTGAGCATATGGTCCATGTCTGGGTTACCTTTTTAACTCAGGGATTCCCTAGGCAAATGCACTAAAGTAAAAACAAGGAAGACCAGTACTCCGATAATGGACACAAATGCAAAAAACTCAACAAATTCCCCTTTGGTTAGTCCCCTTTGGTTCTCACCCACTGTGAAATCACAATTATGTGTAGGTTAATTTTTTTTTCCTGACTAGAGATTTTATCAGTTTGTATTTTTCTGCAAACTACTCTAATCCTCAGATTTAATTTAAAAAAATATATATAAATAAATAATAAAATAGGTATGCCACCTGAGCCAGATCTTATGATATGTAAGTTATACCTAGATACCAATATAAAAGCTTGTTTAAAAGAAGGCATTCTCATGATTAGGACAAATATCAATTGTTTCCTAAATGTTGGTCCTTTAAGTGTTTTTTTTTTTAACACAACCCAGCTATTGCTCATCGCTAAGTATCTTTCTTCTGACCTGTGTGTCTGTGAATGCTGAATGTTGAAAATGCAATGACATGATATCCATTGTGACATGAACATAGTCATCCCAGGACGTTGGGTAAAATGATCAGCTTTCTAAACGTGGTCCTTATAAAACACCCAACACGTGCCTTTGTGTTAAGCTCAGACTGGGAGTGGAGTTCCTTACAGACACGCATATGTTCTCGATTTACATGTATTTATGTTCATTATAGGAATTAGCAAGGATGGGCAGCATTCCAAAGCACCTCTGACTGCCACAGGCAGAATATTGCTTAAGAAAAGTAAACAGGTGACAACTTGGCAAACAGCCAGAGAAAAATCCATCTGCCAAGTTTTACAAGTTGTTGGGGCAATTGCTGAGGTCTTCCATCCCATGTTTTTTTGCTTATTTTATTTTTTAATTCTGTTTTAACAGTAATTAACAAGGGTAAAAAAATAGTTCAATAAATTTAACAGGACAAGTAACTAAGAAACTTAGCAGAATGACATTAGCACAGTATACATCCAAATCCTACATCATCAGACAGTATGAGACAAATAGGAAGGTGGAGCCTGTGTCACAAACTTACCTGTAGCCGGTGCCGGCGCCACTCCTCTCCTCGGAACACGCGGGCAGAACACACCACGTGGCCACACTACTGAAGTCCTGAATGCTCCATGTGGCCGTGCGGCCGGAATAGTATACTCACCTTCGGTCCCGTGAACAACTCTCTCTGCTGGTTAGCGGGCCAAACTGCAGCTCCTTAAATAAATTATTCCCATAATGTCACGACTTTAAAGGTACCACGTCATCTGGGCAATGCTGTTTGGGGTCGCAGAGATGAAGTGGACCATTGGGAGCTCTTCTGAACCTATTTAAGGCATGTTCTAGACTTTACTCATTGCCCCGCTGTGTTTTTTTTTCTTTAGTTTAGTTTAGTGCTCCTAGAGATTCCCTTGTGATTTCCAGTGTTTGACCTCAGCTTCGTATTTGACTTGTGATTACTGCTATCCTGACCTCGGCTTCGTATTTGACTCGTGGTTTCTGGTATCCTGACCTCAGCTTCGTATTCGACTCGTGATTTTTGGTATCCTGACCTTGACCTATCTTGACCCTGTTCCTCATTGTATTAATACATTAAGTCCGGCCATTCTAAGGCTTGGTAATACTATTTTAGAGCACTTAATATAATTGAGTAATTTAGAAGATATCATGGTTATCATTATATACATCGGACTTCATGGTGCAAAATGTGGTTATACACTTCACATTTTGCACACCATTCACATTGCATTTTCCTGTTCACTGCACTTATTACCTTTCACTTAGTCACTCACTTGCAGCTTTTCCTTGGCTCTCCTTTATAGGCTCATGTCCTTGAATAACATTTTTGTCTATTATCCTCCATGTACATAGCTGGTTTTTACCTTTACTGTTATTCACTTTATTCACTAGCTTTTGATGCTATTCACTTTGTAGGCATCACACCGGCACTGTATAGTTGTGTATTGGCTTCCTAGTAACCACGCAATTTCCCGCTGATGTCACATGCGGATTCCTGACAATTTCGTGTGGTATCGGTCTGCGGGACATCACTGTATTGTTTAGTAAGTGTATTTGGTATTTTAGTATATATTCACATGATTTTATACACTCTGTAATCTTGAAAAAGACCTGCCCGGGTCAAAATGTCGATTTTTTTCTCAGATGTAATCATATTTCAATAAATCACATTATCTCACTGGAAGACCCGTGAGTGCACCCTTGTTTATAATTTTGCATTTATATATATAATATATATATATATATATATATATATATATATATATATATATATATATATATATATAATTGATATTCTCCTGGGTGCTGTATATTCCTCATTCAAGGCTTGTGAGTCTGAGGGTTCAGCGAGTAGGTCAGCTTTTCCTAGAACAGCACTCTTCTGGATAGCGATCTCAGAAGTCCTACCTGGATCACAGCCCCAAGTGCTCTTATCACAACTGGGATTACTACTGCTTTCACTTTCCACATCATTTCCAACTCTTCTTTCAGCCCTTGGTATGTGTCCATCTTCTCATGATCTTTCTTCCTGATGTTATAATTGCTGGGTATTGCCACATCCACCACCACTGCAGTCTTCCATTCCCTATCTATCACCACAATTTTAGGTTTGTTGGCCATTAATTGCTTGTCTGTCTGTATCTGAATTCATAATTCCATTCTTAGTAAGTTGTTTCCAAGTCTTGACATCCATGGTTACCAGTTCTTCTCTTTGTCAGGTTATTAATTCAGCTGGGTACCAGATGACTTGTAGAGCATATGTATTGATAGCTTTGATCTTATTTTTGCCATTGAGCAGGGAATTCTGGACCAGTCTGACTCTCTGGAGGTATTTGGATGTTGCTGTGCTCATTGCCTATTCCTCATGGTTGCCATATGATTGTGGTAGCCACATGTATTTGTAGCTGTTCTTTACAACTCTAATTTGAGGTTTTGTAGTTAGTTATACACAGAATCGACTAAGACAGCCAGTAAGGGCAGTAAAGACAGCCAGGTCCCCCCTTGTTGCATTACCGACTGGGCAGCAATAGCTGCCTAGTGACTGGTAGTTTTAAATGACAGGGAGCAGCCACTGACTGCTCGCTGTTTAGGTGACATGCCCCTAGTCGCGGCATGCCGTGTGTAGGGGCATGCGGGAGGATTTAACCTCCATTTCATTAATATGTGACCCCCATAGGTTTTAATGCGGGGTGGGGGTGTAGGAATTGTTCATATTTATCACAAGGAGGGAGCTGGTAGCGCTGCCGGCTCCCTCCTTGCTTTTTTTTGTGCCGTGTTATTTTCATCCTAATGGACGAAAACAAATAATTTTTTACAAAACTTTGTCTGAAAAACTAATGTTTTACATACGAAATTCTGAATGGACTAATTTTTATTTAGTACGAATTAATTTGTGTGAAACGAAAATTCCACTGGTGCACATATCTAGTTCACTTGTGTTGTTGTCCTGGAATTGGCTTCTAGAATTGTTTTCCACTTGCCCATCCAGTTCTTGATGAATGGTCTTATTGTCTTGTTGAACTTGTATAGAGCCAAGCATTCCACTACCCATGTGTGTGACATTGTTTCATAGGCTTTCTTGTAGTCAAACCAGGCCGTGCACACATGAATCTGTCTGATCTTAGAATCCTGCGTGACTGCTTGGTCTACCAGTAGTTGATATTTTATTCTTCTGGTTTTGTTTCCAATCCTCTTCTGAGCATTGTTCATGTATTGACTCATTTGCCCATCGATCTTGGAGGCTATGATGCCTGGCAGGACCTTCCATGTTGTAGGGAGAAAGGTTATTGGTCGGTAGGTAGATGGTGTTGTTCCCTTTTGAGGGTCCTTCATGATCAGTATAGTTCTGCCTTGTTTTAGCCAGTTAAGCTGGGGGCATGTTGCTAGTAGCTGGTTCATTTGTGCTGCTAGACGTTCATGCAGTGTTAATTTCTATATCCAGTAGGTGTCCAGTAGGTGTGGATCAGGTCACAGGAAGCTGTAAGACAGTTCATGAATGGTTTAACTTCTTAAAATAAGATGGGGCTCGGGACCTCCAAGCACCATAGCCATTTCATTGAGATAACATTATTGTGAAGTGTGTAGTGAACAAATAAAAATACAGCTGTCCAAAAAAAAGACACAACAAGTTATGCTGTTTAGAGTATCCCTTTAAAGATTGAGAAACTGATATAGCAACTTTGTTCAGGCACAGCCAGGCTAATTATTGCATTGAAGTTAAAAAGAAAAGAAAGGCGTAAACATTGCTTTATTCTCAACAACAACAAATAAATGGTGTAGTGAAGAAGTTAGCATTTACAAGCATTATAAAAACAAAGAAAACATTTTTAACTAATGTGTCTATAAAATAATATCTAGTAATAAAGCTTGCAATAATAAATCCTTAACTAACGTGTGACTTAATACTGTTTGTGTACTGCAATTATTATTAATCGTTTATTATATACTATGAACACAAATGCTGGTAAGCAGCTTCTTGAGGCAGTATATGTTCTTTAAAAGTTGTGTAATTTGTATGCAGAACAAATTGTATTTTGTTCAAATTATAAAACTGAAAGTATAAGCGAAACCACAAAAAATCAAAGCCACTCATCCATCACAGTATAACCAACAAAGGTGTGCACAGCCCATTTCATTAGGGTGTGAACTGGGAAATAATCCCCTATGCTATTAGTTAATGTTATGTCATGTAAAAATGTATTAAAATGATCAGTGGACATGTGGTGTGGGTGTCTGTAAGTGTTGTAGCTGTGTGTGAGAGGTGTGTGTTGTGGCTTTCTAAATGTGTTGTATATTGCTGGCTGTGTGTAATGTTTGTATAACTGTGAGTGGTATGTTTAGCTGTTAGTGATTGGTGGGTAGCTGTGAGTAATGCAAATAGCTGTGTGTGGGTAGCTGTGAGTGATGTGTATGTGGCTGTGATTGAGTAACTGTCAGGGCTGACCTTAGAGCTTAAATAAACCTAAGCATTTTATTGCACCGCAGCCAACTTTCACATTTTACACTTGCACATTTTTCATTTGGATTCACAAGTACCGTATTTTCCGGCGTATAAGATGACTGGGCGTATAAGACGACCCCCAACTTTTCCAGTTAAAATATAGAGTTTGGGATATACTTGCCGTTTCTGTGTATGTGTGCAAAGGATGCATTGTCTTTATGTGTAAGGGTTGCATTGTGTGTGTGTGTGTGTGTGTAATGGATGCATTTTGTGTTTCTCTGTGTGTATGGGAAGCATGTTGTGGTTCTGTGTGTGTAGGGATGCATTGCTTGTTTCTGTATATGTATAGAGATGCATTCTATGTGTGTTTGTGTGTGCGTAGTGTGAAAGAGCTCCCTGTCTTATAGAGCTCTCTCTTCCGTCCCTTAGAGCTCTCCCCTGCCCCTTAGTGGTCTTTCCTCTCCCCCACCCTCCCTGTGTTCTTCTCACTCCCCCCTCCCTGTGTTCTTCTCACTCCCCCCACCTGTGTTCTCCTCATGCCACCCCTCCCTGTGTTCTCCTCATGCCACCACTCCCTGTGTTCTCATCTCCCCTTCTCCCCTTCTCCACGTCCCCCTCCCTGTGTTCTCCTATCCCCCTCCTTGTGTTCTTGTCACTCCCCCACCCTCCCTGTGTTCTTCTCACCCCCCCGTGTTTTTCTCACTCCCCCCCTTGTTCTTCTCACTCCCCCCCGTGTTCTTCTTACTTCCCTCCTCCCTCCCTCCCCATGTTCTTTTTACTCCACCTCCCCAACCCTTCCTATGTTCTCCTCACCTCCTCTTCCCTGTGTAGCGTGGCCGAGCTCCTCTTCCTCCTGTCAGTCCAGTCGGGAACAGGAAACTGAATCTCCTGTACCGCACGGTACCCGGCCGGACTGACAGGAGGAAGAGGAGCCCGGCCACGCTACACAGGGACTCAGGTACTCTATAGAGCACTCAGGCGGCTGCAGTGCCTGCACCCGGCGTATAAGACGATACCCGGCGTATAAGATGACCCCCCACTTTTGACAAGATTTTCATCGGTTAAAAAGTAGTCTTATACGCCAGAAAATACAGTATATACATATAGAGACTGCAATCAGTCACAGAAGTGTTCAATTGGAGATACAGGCACTCAGACATGCACACATACATACAAACACGCACATATACATTATGCAGTGACACACGCATTCACACTGATGCATACATACACACACACACAAATACATATATATATAGTAACATACTCACATATACAGAATACAGACACAAATGATTGCATATTCATGGATATCTACATCAAGACACACACAAATACACATATACACTCAGGGTTATATTTATATGTACGCATGAAGAGATGCAGATACACATACACACATATAAATATACACTTACAGACACATTATTATTATTATTTATGAAGCCCCAACAAATTCTGCAGCGCTGTACAATGGGTGGACGCACAAACACATAGTTGTAACCAGTTCATTTGGACACACAGGAACAGAAGGGTTGAGGGCCTTGGTCAATGAGCTTAAACGCTAGAAGATACACAAGTACACATGATACCGGAGAAACTGACGGAAGCCAAGCACAGAGAGATGGACACAGGTTTCTTCAGGAAGGAAGAGATTCTTTATTCGATTCACCGAACGGGACTCAGAGGGACTAATGTTGTTCAGGCACAGCCAGGCTAATTATTGCATTGAAGTTAAAAAAAAAAGAAAGGCGTAAACATTGCTTTATTCTCAACAACAACAAATAAACGGTGTAGTGAAGAAGTTAGCATTTACAAGCATTATAAAAACAAAGAAAACATTTTTAACTAATGTGTCTATAAAATAATATCTAGTAATAAAACTTGTAATAATAAATCCTTAACTAACGTGTGACTTAATACTGTTTGTGTACTGCAATTATTATTAATCGTTTATTATATACTATGAACACAAATGCTGGTAAGCAGCTTCTTGAGGCAGTATATGTTCTTTAAAAGTTGTGTAATTTGTATGCAGAACAAATTGTATTTTGTTCAAATTATAAAACTGAAAGTATAAGCGAAACCACAAAAAATCAAAGCCACTCATCCATCACAGTATAACCAACAAAGGTGTGCACAGCCCATTTCATTAGGGTGTGAACTGGGAAATAATCCCCTATGCTATTAGTTAATGTTATGTCATGTAAAAATGTATTAAAATGATCAGTGGACATGTGGTGTGGGTGTCTGTAAGTGTTGTAGCTGTGTGTGAGAGGTGTGTGTTGTGGCTTTCTAAATGTGTTGTATATTGCTGGCTGTGTGTAATGTTTGTATAACTGTGAGTGGTATGTTTAGCTGTTAGTGATTGGTGGGTAGCTGTGAGTAATGCAAATAGCTGTGTGTGGGTAGCTGTGAGTGATGTGTATGTGGCTGTGATTGAGTAACTGTCAGGGCTGACCTTAGAGCTTAAATAAACCTAAGCATTTTATTGCACCGCAGCCAACTTTCACATTTTACACTTGCACATTTTTCATTTGGATTCACAAGTACCGTATTTTCCGGCGTATAAGATGACTGGGCGTATAAGACGACCCCCAACTTTTCCAGTTAAAATATAGAGTTTGGGATATACTCGCCGTTTCTGTGTATGTGTGCAAAGGATGCATTGTCTTTATGTGTAAGGGTTGCATTGTGTGTGTGTGTGTGTGTGTAATGGATGCATTTTGTGTTTCTCTGTGTGTATGGGAAGCATGTTGTGGTTCTGTGTGTGTAGGGATGCATTGCTTGTTTCTGTATATGTATAGAGATGCATTCTATGTGTGTTTGTGTGTGCGTAGTGTGAAAGAGCTCCCTGTCTTATAGAGCTCTCTCTTCCGTCCCTTAGAGCTCTCCCCTGCCCCTTAGTGGTCTTTCCTCTCCCCCACCCTCCCTGTGTTCTTCTCACTCCCCCCTCCCTGTGTTCTTCTCACTCCCCCCACCTGTGTTCTCCTCATGCCACCCCTCCCTGTGTTCTCCTCATGCCACCACTCCCTGTGTTCTCATCTCCCCTTCTCCCCTTCTCCACGTCCCCCCTCCCTGTGTTCTCATATCCCCCTCCTTGTGTTCTTGTCATTCCCCCACCCTCCCTGTGTTCTTCTCACCCCCCCGTGTTTTTCTCACTCCCCCCCGTGTTCTTCTCACTCCCCCCCGTGTTCTTCTTACTTCCCTCCTCCCTCCCTCCCCATGTTCTTTTTACTCCACCTCCCCAACCCTTCCTATGTTCTCCTCACCTCCCCTTCCCTGTGTAGCGTGGCCGAGCTCCTCTTCCTCCTGTCAGTCCAGCCGGGAACAGGAAACTGAATCTCCTGTACCGCACGGTACCCGGCCGGACTGACAGGAGGAAGAGGAGCCCGGCCACGCTACACAGGGACTCAGGTACTCTATAGAGCACTCAGGCGGCTGCAGTGCCTGCACCCGGCGTATAAGACGATACCCGGCGTATAAGACGACCCCCCACTTTTGACAAGATTTTCATCGGTTAAAAAGTAGTCTTATACGCCAGAAAATACAGTATATACATATAGAGACTGCAATCAGTCACAGAAGTGTTCAATTGGAGATACAGGCACTCAGACATGCACACATACATACAAACACACACATATACATAATGCAGTGACACACGTATTAACACTGATGCATACATACACACACACACAAATACATATATCTATAGTAACATACTCACATATACAGAATACAGACACAAATGATTGCATATTCATGGATATCTACATCAAGACACACACAAATACACATATACACTCAGGGTTATATTTATATGTACGCATGAAGAGATGCAGATACACATACACACATATAAATATACACTTACAGACACATTATTATTATTATTTATAAAGCCCCAACAAATTCTGCAGTGCTGTACAATGGGTGGACGCACAAACACATAGTTGTAACCAGTTCATTTGGACACACAGGAACAGAAGGGTTGAGGGCCTTGGTCAATGAGCTTAAACGCTAGAAGATACACAAGTACACATGATACCGGAGAAACTGACGGAAGCCAAGCACAGAGAGATGGACACAGGTTTCTTCAGGAAGGAAGAGATTCTTTATTCGATTCACCGAACGGGACTCAGAGGGACTAATGTCACCAAAATACAACAAGATCTGAGCCCCGGACAATAGTGTAGGTTCCTTATATAGGCATGTAACTCTTCCCATAATAAGCTCCACCCACACATACTCTTACCCAATCAATCGAACAAGAACTAACTTCCTGTTTGACCGCATGGCTTGCCCAGCACAATGGAGGAGGGGAATACTACATCCGGTATTCTCGCACATGCTCCGTACACTACTGATTGTATCTTTGCCACGTGCAACCAACCGACCGATACACCAGTATATGCACGTACACATGCCACGTGGTAATCTCGGCCTACTAAATTTATTTTTACCGAGATTCCACCACACACACACTGACAGATACACCACATTAACAGATGAATGTTAGCAGAGTTTAAAAAATAACAGGTCCTGGGCTACTAGCAAGTTTTTAAACCTTTTCGCCCGTAAATTAGCCCTATTTAAATATCACACCACTAGGAAAGAGCATAAAGCACAGAACCTAGGGTTGACGGTCAAAGATTTAGAATTGTCAGGATCGGGACAGGGATCCAACACGCAAAGTACAAACAGGACAGGGTACGTATACCGGACCTTAGAATGGCCAGACTAACGTACGAGAGTAAAGAGAATGGTCAGAGACAAGCCGAGGTCGGGGGAACGAGAGGACAGGTAAGCGAGGAACAAGCCGGGTCAAGGATACCAGAGGAAAACAGAGTAAGTCAAACTAGCCGGATCGGAACCAAAGGAATAACTGAAAACACCAGAGCACTGTGTGACTAGACAGGCTAGAACCACGACAGGGCAATGAGTGAATGGGAGAGACAGGTTTAAATACCCTGGTTATCGTGAGTAGATCCGCCTCCGACGAGTCCTGAGTGGCTCCCAGTCACTTGAGTGACAGTTCGGTCCGGACTGACGTCATGACGTCGGGCAGCGTGCGTGACGTCATAAAATGAGACGGATCCCTCGCGGCCGGCGTGAGAGTGACTAGAAGAGCCGCGAGGGATGGAGGAAGCCGACCTGCTGGAGGGATAAACTACTAAGTCTCTACCTCTTTCGGAGGTAGAGACTTCAGGTAACCTGACAGTACCCCCCCTCTCAGATACGCCCACCGGGCGGAAGGAACCGGGATGAGACGGAAAGCGTGAGTGAAACGCCCTGCGAAGGCGAGGAGCATGAACATCCTCTTGTGGTACCCAACTCCTCTCCTCAGGACCATATCCCTTCCAGTCGACCAAATATTGTACTCTCCCCCGAGAGATACGAGAATCAATGATGGAGTTAACCTCATACTCCTCCTGACCCTCCACCTGAACAGAGCGAGGAGGGGCGATCGTGGAGGAGAACCTGTTGCAGACTAAGGGTTTCAGCAATGAAATGTGAAAGGAGTTAGGGATGCGTAAGGCAGCTGGGAGAGCTAGACGATACGCCACTGGGTTAATTCGAGTCAAGATCCTGTAAGGACCAATATATCGAGGAGCGAATTTCATGGAAGGAACTTTAAGCCGAATATTCCTAGTGCTTAACCATACTCTATCGCCTGGAACGAAAATCGGAGCCGCCCTTCTACGTTTATCGGCGTGTTTCTTAACCAGCATAGAATTGTGTAGTAGAATTTGTCGAGTCTGGTCCCACAACTTCCTCAAATTGGCAACATGTACATCAACCGACGGTACACCTTGGGAAGGAGAGACCGAGGGAAGAATAGATGGATGAAAGCCATAGTTCATGAAGAAGGGGCTAGAATGAGTAGAGTCACAAACGAGATTGTTGTGCGCAAACTCCGCCCCAGGAATCAAACCGACCCAATCATCCTGGTGTTCGGAAACAAAACAACGTAAATATTGCTCAATTTTTTGGTTAGTGCGTTCAGCAGCTCCGTTAGACTGGGGATGATAGGCAGAAGAGAAATTTAATTTAATACCTAGTTGAGAACAAAAGGATTTCCAAAAACGGGAAACAAATTGGGACCCTCTGTCAGATACAATTTGAGAAGGTATCCCATGTAAGCGAAAAATCTCCCTTGCGAATATCTCTGCCAACTCTGGGGAGGATGGAAGTTTAGGCAAGGGGATGAAGTGAGCCATCTTGGTGAATCTGTCAACCACGGTGAGGATAACAGTCTGTTTCTTAGATACAGGTAGATCGACAATAAAGTCCATGGCCAAACAAGACCATGGTTTCTCTGGTACCTCTAAGGGATGCAGGAATCCACTTGGGAGCGTATGAGGTTGTTTGGTCTTAGTACACACCTCACACGCAGCGATGAAATCTTTAATATCCTTACGTAAAGTAGGCCACCAGAAGTCTTTAGAAATCAAAGCATACGTCTTACGGATACCAGGATGTCCCGCCATCTTGCTGTTATGGAGGCATTGCAACAGCTCCAGTTGAAGAGTAGGGGGGACGAAATGTCGACCCTCAGGGGTCTGATTAGGTGCTAGATGTTGCAGCTTAATGATCTCGGCCAGTAACGGAGAATGAATCCTAAGATTCGTATTAGCAACAATCTTGCATTTCGGAACTATAGAAGAAAGAGTCGGTTCAGATACAGTGCAAGGTTCATATTGTCGAGACAAAGCATCGGCTTTAGAGTTCTTAGAACCAGGTCTGTAAGTAAGCACATAATTGAAATGAGTCAGGAATAAGGACCAACGGGCTTGCCTAGAGGACAAACGCTTGGCCTCCCCAATATAGGACAAGTTCTTGTGGTCCGTCAAAATAGTAACCGGATGTAAGGTACCCTCCAATAGATGTCTCCACTCTTTCAAGGCTTTAATGACTGCTAACAGTTCCCTGTCTCCGATGTCATACCTGCTTTCAGGCCCAGAAAGTTTCTTGGAAAAAAACCACAAGGATGTAATGGTTTATCCACCCCCAGCCTTTGTGAGAGAACGGCACCCACTCCTGTCTCAGAGGCATCGACCTCAAGTAGGAACGGCAAGGACGTATCAGGATGGACTAATATTGGAGCGGAGGCAAAAAGTTATTTGAGATTTTTGAAAGCAGTAAGAGCTTCAGTAGACCAAGTCTTAGTATCAGCCCCTTGTTTGGTCATATTGGTAATGGGTGCAATAATGGAAGAGTAACCCTTAATGAAGCGCCTATAATAATTGGAGAACCCAATAAACCTCTGGATAGCTTTGAGTCCCTTAGGCAATGGCCAATCTAGAATAGACTGGAGTTTGTCAGGATCCATCTTAAAGCCTTCACCAGAAATCACGTATCCAAGAAAATCTATCTGGGTCTGGTCAAAACTGCATTTCTCCAATTTACAGTATAAGCCGTGTTGTAGAAGCTTGTGTAATACCTTTCTGACTTGTCTATGGTGGGTCTCAATCTCTCTAGAGTGTATGAGAATGTCATCAAGGTACACAATAACACAATCCTGTTGAAATTCCCTAAGAACTTCGTTAATCAGATCCTGGAATACTGCCGGTGCGTTACAAAGACCAAAAGGCATGACCGTGTACTCATAATGCCCGTAGCGGGTATTAAACGCAGTTTTCCATTCGTGAACTTGTTGAATTCTCACCAAGTTATATGCCCCTCTGAGGTCCAACTTGGTGAAAATCCTAGAACCTTTAAGCCGATCAAAGAGCTCGGTAATCAAGGGAATCGGGTAGGCATTCCTGATGGTGATTTTATTCAAACCTCGGTAATCAATACATGGTCTGAGTGAACCATCCTTCTTTTTAACAAAAAAAAATCCAGCCCCGGCGGGAGAAGAGGATCTCCTAATGAATCCCTTGTCTAAATTCTCCTGAATATACTCCTCTAAAACAGAATTCTCTTTAATGGATAGAGGATATACATTACCCCTGGGGGGCATGGTGCCGGGCAATAGATTAATTTTACAATCAAAGGTCCTGTGTGGGGGTAGTGTATCAGCGTTCTTCTTATCGAACACTGCTTTTAAGTCTATGTACAGATGAGGTATCTGTCTCCCTGTAGACTGGGTAGAACTATCTGGTGTGTTAATCACAGCCAATGGAGACACTCTGCGTAAACATCTCTCCTGACAACCCTGGCCCCATGAGAGTATCTCCCCTAATTCCCAATCGATAATAGGGTTATGTCTCTTTAACCATGGGTAGCCCAGGACTATGGGAACAGAAGGAGATGAAATGAGCATAAATGATAAGTTCTCCTCGTGTAAGATACCAACAGTTAAGTTAATGGGTATAGTCTCACGAGAGATAACAGGCTCAAGTAAAGGTCTACCATCTATGGCCTCAACGGCCAAGGGTGTATCCCTTAACTGGGATGGGATAGTGTGTTTACTAGCAAAGACTTGGTCGATAAAATTCTCAGCAGCTCCGGAATCTATCAAGGCCATGGTCTTTAGCATTCCCTTCTCCCACGTTAAAGAAACTGGTAGCAGAAGCCTGTGATCTTTATAATTATGCGTAGAGGACAAAATAGAAACACCCAAGGCCTGTCCTCTAGAGAAACTTAGGTGCGGGCGTTTCCCGAGCGAATAGGGCAATTCAGACGCAAATGACCTCTGACTCCACAATACATACATAAACCCTCCCTTCTCCTGTACTGTCTCTCCTCCTCAGAGAGGCGAGTATTGCCTATCTGCATAGGTTCAGGATACAGTGAGGTATTGGAATCAGGACTTTGAAATGTAGGGGCTAATTTAAAGGCAGGTCTAAAGTTCCTCTCTCTAGTGTTCTGTCTCTCTCTTAAACGCTCATCAATACGAGAAATGAACGAAATTAAGTCCTCTAAATTCTCAGGAAGCTCCCTAGTAGCAACCTCATCAAGGATAATATCTGATAGCCCGTTCAAAAATACATCTATATAAGCCTGCTCATTCCACTTGACTTCTGCCGCCAGAGACCTGAACTCTAGTGCATAATCCACAAGTGTTCGGTTCTCCTGTCTCAGGCGCAACAGTAATCTGGCTGCATTGACCTTCCTACCAGGAGGGTCAAAAGTTCTTCTAAATGCAGCTTCAAAGGCGTTATAATTATATACCAACGGGTTATCGTTCTCCCATAGTGGGTTGGCCCATCTCAGAGCTTTCTCAATGAGTAAGGTGATAATAAATCCAACTTTCGCCCTATCTGTAGGATAGGAGCGGGGTTGTAGTTCGAAGTGGATACTAATCTGGTTTAAAAAACCACGACACTTCTCCGGTGAACCACCATAACGTACAGGTGGAGTAATACGGGAAGAGGCACCTACAGTGGCTACCTCTAGGCCAGAACTTACAGGAGAGATGGAAGTAGTACGGATCTCTTCTGGTGGGTTATTGGCACGAGATAATAGCGCCTGTAGTGCTAGTGCCATCTGGTCCATTCTGTGATCCATGGCGTCAAACCTGGAATCAGAGGAACCAACCTGACTGTTTGTACCCGCAGGATCCATTGGCCCTGTCGTAATGTCAGGATCGGGACAGGGATCCAACACGCAAAGTACAAACAGGACAGGGTACGTATACCGGACCTTAGAATGGCCGGACTAACGTACGAGAGTAAAGAGAATGGTCAGAGACAAGCCGAGGTCGGGGGAACGAGAGGACAGGTAAGCGAGGAACAAGCCGGGTCAAGGATACCAGAGGAAAACAGAGTAAGTCAAACTAGCCGGATCGGAACCAAAGGAATAACTGAAAACACCAGAGCACTGTGTGACTAGACAGGCTAGAACCACGACAGGGCAATGAGTGAATGGGAGAGACAGGTTTAAATACCCTGGTTATCGTGAGTAGATCCGCCTCCGACGAGTCCTGAGTGGCTCCCAGTCACTTGAGTGACAGTTCGGTCCGGACTGACGTCATGACGTCGGGCAGCGTGCGTGACGTCATAAAATGAGACGGATCCCTCGCGGCCGGCGTGAGAGTGACTAGAAGAGCCGCGAGGGATGGAGGAAGCCGACCTGCTGGAGGGATAAACTACTAAGTCTCTACCTCTTTCGGAGGTAGAGACTTCAGGTAACCTGACAAGAATGCCTTGATATGCTGGTTGACTTGTTGCAGAGCAATGAGGACGGTGGACAGATTGAAACCCAGGAGTACATTTACTCCTCATTTTAAGGACTATAAAAGCATAGAGGTATTCCTGGAAATGGTATGTAGGGACATAGAACGCATTAATCTTAATGACCTGGATTTCAAAACAAACGGTAATCTAACAAATGCCGAAATGAATGCCCTAAAATCCCTCCGTACTAACTCGCACATAATCATTAAACCCTCTGATAAGGGCGGTAACATTGTAATAATGGACCGCTCTTATTATATAGCCATGGTTAACCAACTACTGAGCGATACTAGGACATACCAAACCTTACAGACGGACCCTACGGGGGAATACACCCTAGAGGTGAAAGTGCTGTTGTCCCAAGCATTCAATAACAAATTAATCACCAAAGATGAGTTTGACTTTATGTTTACGAGGCATCCCACGATATCAACTTTTTATAGTTTGCCAAAAATTCATAAATCTATGACGAACCCTACGGGACGACCAATAGTTTCCGGTACAGGAAACTTAACCCAAAACATGAGCATCTACCTTGACAAAATAATGAGTCCTCTTGTCTTAGCACTTCCCTCCTACGTAAGGGACACCAAACAGATGCTACAGACTATGGAGAGCCTCACAGCCCCTAAAGATGCATTATTATGCAGTCTGGACGTGGAGGCTCTCTATAGTTCTATTCCACATAACCTTGGCATTAAGAATTTAAGACTAATTTTACAACAACAGTCTAAATTCGCCCAAGATTATATAGACTTTGTCTGTGCTATTTTGAATTTCATGCTCACCAAAAATGTTTTTCTGTTTAATGGGGCCATTTACCATCAAATTATGGGCACTACAATGGGCACATCATGTGCCCCATCCTATGCTAACTTATATCTGGGCACATGGGAGAGTAATCTGTCAACTGATGTACGCTTGATCCAATATATGACTCAGGTACATTGTTGGAAACGCTATATTGACGATGTGCTGGTAGTATGGTTGGGATCCATAGAAGATTTCAACAATTTTGTGCAACTGCTTAATGAAAATGATTTAAATCTACATTTTACAAGTGAAATTGGGGGCAAACAATTAAATTTCCTGGACATTACACTGTCCTTGCAAGATGACCATATATCCACGACCCTGTTCCGCAAAAAAACTGCTACGAACAGTTTTTTGAACTGGCAGAGCCACCACCCCTACCCTTCAAAGGCTGGCATACCGACCGGACAGTACCTGCGTTTGCGCAGGAACTGTTCTATTGTGGAAGATTTTAAAATTAAAGCAGCTAATCTAAGAAAATCTTTTAAAGATAAAGGGTATCCCAATAGGGTACTAAAAAGGGCATATTCAAGGGCACTAAATTCTGAAAGAAGTGACCTCCTCAAAGATAACAGTTCAATAACAAATCATCAAATCCGCTGTATCGGAACTTTCGATGCAGGTTGGCCTACTATGTTGTCGATTCTCGGCAGATATTGGCCAATCCTGACTTCAGACGAACAGTTAAAATCAGTGATCTCTCCCTTTCCGTCAGTCACAGCCCGGAGGGGTAAAAACCTTAGGGACCTATTGGTACCTAGTCATTTCGGACCAATCGGCAACCCAGTTAAATCATACCTCCCTAAAGGCACATATAGGTGCGGACACTGCAGTGCCTGCCAATTTATATCTAAAGAAACTAGGACCTTCTCGGATAGTTCTAATCAAGATTCCCATTACGTACAATCCTTCTTTAACTGTCGAACGGAGGGGGTTATCTACCTTCTGACATGCTCATGTGGAATTAAGTACGTCGGGAAGACCTTCCGCCCTTTTAAATTCCGCATTAGGGAACACGTGAATTCTGTCAGAAGGAGACTGGAAACCCCCATCTCCAGACATTTGAAGATACACCATGCCAACTCATCAAGCAGGCTACACTTCATGGGTATAGAACTAATACCCCAGACTCAACGTAAAGGTGACTGGGATCGTAAATTGAAACAAAGGGAGTCCTATTGGATCTACAAATTAAAAACACTCTCCCCCAAAGGACTCAATGAAGGGTTCTCGTTTACGTAATTTTTATAGAAATAAGGGTACTCAACATCCAGGGTCAATAGGCTGGTCACCTATTCAGACTACTTTATTTTAAATTGCTGACTGTGTAACGGTGTATATATGTAAATAATAAAGTTTTTTTGTTTTTTGTTCCCTTGAACACACTGTGTATAATCACCAACCCTTCCTGACTATACAGCACTCCAATTGACTACCCCTTTAAATTGGGGTGGCTAAAAATGCAGTCTAATTCATATTCTCCTTTTCTCTAGTCCTATGATTGTTGCAAATGGGGTTTATCTATTGATACTCCTCAGTATGTATTAGCATGATTTATTTGGACAGTGGAGTTATAGATTAGGTTCTGCAGTGTTTGTTTAATTACTTTACAGTCTTGGAGTAGTGAAGAGGTCGAAATTATTCGACCCTCTACTCCCAGGCACTTGTAAGTTTATTACCCATCACACATCAGCCATCGTTAACACCCTATAAGGTGTATATGCGATATGTCATCTTGGTGAGCATTTTTTTCACTGACCGGTCCGTAGTATGTGGGACTAAGCCCCGCCCCTTAGACGGGACCTTACACTCCCACTCGATCAGATCGCTCAGTGATAGAAGACATGTTGTGAGCAGCTTGTCATTAACCGCATCCCTCCTCCTCCCCTGCCCACACTTGACGGACGTGTCGGTCAACCTATGACCGCCGTCGAGTGTGTGATGCAGTAAGGAGAGGCGGACCTTGTGGGATCGACTTTGATTGACCCACATAACCACCAATGCATAGCCGCAGGAGGCTATGACGTGGTAAAGGAGGCGGGACAGAACGGAGCTCACACACACGCCCCTCCAAAATGCTCCGATCAGCTGCAGGACTTTTCGCCCTGATATGTCAGGTATTTAAGAGGTTTGAGTGCACACAGTGGCTGACTGGCTCCTGACGACGGCGTGTATCCACGCTGAAACGCGCGTCGAGCGTTTTTCTTCACTTTATTTTTCTCTTTATGTTTGTTTTGCACTTTATTTAGGTAGCACTTAGGTAGTTATTATTAGGTGACTTTCGAGTTTGCCAGTGTTATCAGGTCGTTAGGTTAGCTGGCCTTAGTCCGGGTGGAAGTTTTCCACAGGCAACACTACTTAGGCAGCAATTGGAGAGTCTTGTTTTTTTTACCTCCTTATATTTCCTATGTTGGGCTACTGATTATCACTACCCTGCTAGGAGTGGTATATTTAGCAAGTTGGGGGGAACTGCATAGGGATACTCTTTACCTGCTTTCTCTCCTATTACTCTCTCTCCCTTTCCTGTTACCAGGCATTCAAGTGCCTTTTCCGTGTCCAAAGCTGCTCCTCAGGATCCCCTTGTTTCAAGGGTCTCCTTTTCTGTGTATTTTTTCTGGGTTACCCCCTATTTTGCAGCTCTGAGGTAGGCCATGTATAGGGTTATTTTCAATATTTTACATTTGCTTTTGTGAATTATTGCATCTACCCTATCCATTTTTTCTCTTGTAAGTTTTAAAACCTCACCACTTCAAATGCAAATATATATATATTCTTCACATTGAGCAAATTCCACCCTCCCCAAGGAAACAGTACCCTCCAGGTTTTGTTTTAAAGCAATGGACCAATTTGCTTCACTAGTAAAGAAACTAGTCAGTTAATCTCTCACTCCCATAACTAGCCACTCACAATATGGCAGACATAGTGACACGCCCAGTCATACCTGAAAATGCACTCACAGATACACACATACAAACACAGTCATACAAACATATACAACTGCACACACGTACACACATATGCACACTCTCAGAAATGCAGATACACAGTCAGTCATACAGACACAATACAGAAGAAACTCATGTTGGAAGTAGTGAAATTTGAATTGAGTACAAAATGGGAAAGGAGATTTAAGTTAACTGCCCCTCAACCCAATACCCCAGCTTCTGTAATTCACCCCTCCCTACAGCATCAAACCTCCCTCAGTGGGGGTTGGTGCTGTAGTCCTGGGTAAAAGGCAGTAGTGGGGGGGGGGGGGTAGGGGTGGTTTCAAAGGATAGCAGCATCAGTAGAGGTGGGTTAGGGGCTGTGGGTGCGGTGGGGGATGGGGCAGTAGTGGACTCTGGGGGGATGTAGTGGGTAGCTGTAGTGAGAAATAGGACAGTAGTATGGGGATAGGGGCTCTAGTGGAAGGATAGGGGCAATGTGGGGTGATAGGGGCAGTAGTGGGGAGTTTGGTCTGCAGCCCTGAATTTGCAGCTGTAATAGGGGATAGAGGCTGCAGTGGGAATAGGGGCAGTATTGGTGATTTAGGAGCAGTTGTGAGGGGTTAGGGGATGCAGTGGTTAGCAGCAGTACTGGGGTTTTAGCTGTAGTGGGAGTGTAAGAGGGCTGAAGAGAAAGATACAAAAAAAAACAACTAAATAGTTTCTCCCCCTCCCCACCATCCTGAGTGGGGAGTCCTTATCCCAGGTGGTCTGGTAGGATATGCAACTTGCCTGCACCCCTCTGATAACCAGGCAGGTCTTCTTCATGATGATGACTGCTGCGGGTGTCACATTTTATGAGTTATGTATTACACTGCTTAGACTTACAGGGGTTGAAACTGCTTGCTAAACATATTGCTTCCGTGCCACATTCGTTTAGTGTGATGAAGCACATTTCCCAGCTTTCTATGTTAGTAGCGGTAATTGTATTACAAATAGCTCACAATACAATGAAAAGATGCCTCCCTTGGATGCTGGAACACCTTTCACAATCTGGTGCCAATATTGTAGATATTAATGGACCCAACCCATGAACGCTCTGTCTAGGGGGTGGCAAAATGATTCAGGAGTGAATCAGTTTATATACAAAACTCTCATGTTAGAAGGATTATGATGTTTGTCAGTTTTTAATAAGCATCTTAATAGTTATGCTTTACACAGTCTTTGGCTTCACTTTTCTTGCTATTTTTTTTTTGCAAACTATTCTCCATCTGGTTTATTATTTTTATTTTAAGTTTTTGTACCTATTTTCAGCCATTTGGTATTTGGCTTACTTTTACATTCTTAGTGTTTTTGTCTCCCTTTTTTCATGTCTTTTACTTGCCACCTACCACCCATGCGCAAATATTTGAGCGATGTACCGCTCTATCAAATGTGAGTAAAGTATATTCCTTTATTTTTATAGAAAATGTACTTACAGTGAGCACTATTTTATATATCTTTGTTTTTTATATAACCTTCAGAGTTTAATATCCATCAGTGGGGATTGTACCTCTGCAAGCAACTTTACTTAGAGATAGTTTAAGCTCTATGAAATGTGAGTGCAATTTCAATCATTATTATTTAGCGTTTTATCTTCCTGCTTAAATAGTCTGCACTATTAACTTTTATTTTGTATCTTTTTACATATGCTGACAAGCACCTTAATAAAAAACTGATACCTATCAAGAATTTGAAAGCAGCTTGAATTGTGATAATTGGACTGTGAATATTGGACATTATACATTTATTTATTATTTATTCCATATACTGTGGGACCTCGGTTTAAGAATTTAATAAGTTCTCCGGGACGTTTCTTATTGCGAAAAATTTGTAAACCGAAATGTGGTTTCCCATAGGAATGCATTGAAAACCAATTAATCCATTCTGGAGGTCAGAAAAAAGTCAAAATGAGCTGGCATGGAAACCAACCCACAATGCAGAACACACAATAAAAGGCATGCAAACGATGAAGCTCAGCTCCACAGATTGAGAAATGCACCAAAAAGTATCAAAACAACTACAAACAATTTCCAGAATGGCTCCAAAACCCGATGCAAAAGCCGCTCCAACACCTCCACACTCGACGCCACGTGCTACCCACAGGCTCCAGCATGCAGGGGGCGGTGCTATAAACCTCCCAGGTGCATTGCATCCTGGGGAAACTTGCTTTGTATTGCGAAAAAAAAAAATGTACACCGAGGCATTAATTTCAATGGATTTTCATTTGTAAACCGAAAATAATGTTAACCGAGGCGCTTGTAAACCGAGGTCCCACTGTATATTTCTTTACTCATTTTATCTTTATATCCATCCATTTACTCAATCTGTTTTTGTGTATTTTATGTTGTTCATTTTTAGGGTTCAATGGTATCCCCTATATCCCAAGTTTGCTGCCTATATTTTTTTCAATTGTTCTTCTAGTTTAGTGCTTATCCCTACCTGTGCTTATCTCTTTTACTTGCATTTGCATTTTTTTACCCACTCACAGTGGTTGCTTGTGACGTTTAAGATAATGGAGATATCGGAGAATATACACCACCCTGGTTATTAGTCTCTGCATTCTTTCTCTTTGAAACCGCCCCCAAAAAAGCAGTCAATCTGATATGCACAAGAGAGGAATTGGTTATAGTTTTGGAAATGCACATGTAGAAACGTAGACTTTAGATATGACCGAATAATTATTCCTGAAATTTAAATTTTGTTTAAGACATCCTATCCTCATTCATGAAATGGTTCAACCAAAATTAGTTCATTGAAAACTGTTTGGGGCAGCATCGGATAAACCAAAAAGAGCAGAAAAATGGGTCAATCAGTGTACTGCTAATTATATACATAATATATATTTGTATCAGTGGTGGCTCTAGACTTTGCAAAACCTTAGGTGAAGCTCATACACGAGGCCCCCACTACCACCCTTAGTGGGAAAAAAAATAGGGGATGGATTGAGTGTGAATAAGGAGCTATAGTAGGGTGGGCTTGCTGTGATGGATGCAGAGAGCTAGTCAGTGTTGCAGTGTTGCAGTGTTGCAGGTGGCAGTGCCGCTGCGTTGTGAGTTGTGAGTTTTCTGACTGTAGTTATAGCATCATTTGCAAACTAAATAAATTTTGCAATACGTTTATACATAATTGCGGGATATAGTTGCATAGTCTTGCAGTCATGTATACATAAGTGCAGGCAGAGTGTAACTAGAAACCGCCAGGCCCCGGTGCAAAAATTTATCTGGACCCGCCCCCCCATGTGTCTTAATACCACCAGCCCTTCCATGTGTCTCATTCTTTCCTACCCAGCCCTGTCATGTGTCGCATACTCCTCCCCAGCTTCTCACCCCCATCCCCTTCATGTGTCTCACCCCCATCCCCTCCTTTTTTTACCCCCCATTCCTTGCATATGTCTCATTCTCCCCCATCCCCTCCATGTGTTTCATTTCCCCCCAGCTCCTTCATGTGTTTCAATTCCTCCCAGACCCTTCATGTGTCCCATTCCTCCCTATGTGTCTCATTCACCCCTTTCATGTGTCTCCATTTCCCAAGAGTACCTTCCCTGTGTCTCAATTTCCCCCCAGTCCCTTCCATGTATCTCAAGTACCACCTTCCCAGTTCCTTCCATGTGTCTCTCCCCATCCTTCTTTATAATTGCTCTCTGTGGCGAAAGTGACCTCGCAGCTGGTTTTTGGAGGGGCCTGTTTGCCAGTCTCCTGCCCTGCGACTATGGCCCTGGGATGTATTGCCCTTCTAGGAACTGATTTGGGCATATTGTATTTTATTATGCTGCTGCTGGCCCTTTAAGAACCATCTGGGGACATACTGTGGAGTTACTGGGTGGCCACCATTTCATGTATCAGAGGCACATGGGGAGAACAATGGATGAAGCACATGGTGAGAACAATGGATGGCGGTCATTTTAACTCACAGACACTGTTTGGACTTTTCTACACGGTGCCATCTCGCTGGTATTTGGTGCACAAAGATATTGTGCAGTAGTTTTAAACTATACAACAGGGGACACATTATACAGTAATTATTTTTCATATAGCCTGTATCTGTTCTACGGAATCTGCATTAAACTGTATCTTCCAAACTACTGAACGGATCTGGGTGAATTTTGGATATGTGGTTCACCCAGATCCCCTGGTTCCGAGTATATACTTTATGGGGTTATTGCATGTTTTGGGGTCCCTGTGATATTTTTTATAATACTGTATTTCTCTGCCTGTGATAATTACATTAACCATTGTGTTCAGTAATCATATCACAGGCAGAGGGGAGGATTTTGTGTGGGAGTGTCTGTGTGTATTGTACGGATTGATTGGTTGTATTTCAAAACCCTGTGGGCAGTACTATGTTTGTGGATTGTGAATAAAAGAGGCTGTATGTGCCAGTACAGTCAGTTCTGCTTGACCCTCAAACAAAGTGTTGTCTCATCATTGGGGGAATTGGATTGTATGCTGATTGCCAGGAGTGTAAGCTGATTGTATGCTTTTCCTGTTCAGCAGTTTACAGCATTCATATGCTTGAGAGTATTCGTATGCTTCTCCGGTTCGCTGGTTGTGGTGCCTGCTGCAGTGCTTGGAGTCCTCAGGAAACGCTAGGAGCATCCTTCAACGGAGGTACCCAGTCGGGGTGCCCGTCGATCCGTTACACTCTCCACTGTCCATGTAGTGTGGCTGAGCAGACCATTGTACCTGATCTGACAGTAAGTGCTTTAAGTGAGGGAAACAGAGGCCCCCTGGTCTACTTGGCTGCGCTACATGCTGGGACCAGCAGGAGGGGAGTGCGGTGCTGGGCTCTTCCCCCCTGCCAGTCATATGGCGACTGCACGCCCCGGGCCAGTGCAGCAATCTAGTAGCCCTGAAGTAATTCAGGCACATAGTTGCAGGGGTTGACAGGGCTGCTGGCCCCCTGTGACACCTGTGACCACAGTAGTTATGCCACTGAATGCAGGTGTAAAACGGTTATTGGAAATTCAAAATAAATTTTGGTTGTGCAAAAAAAATCACTTATAAAGTAATAAAGTTACAGATAAGAAAACAGTGTCACAGACATCAAAATACAGAAGGACTGAAAAAAAAATCAATCTAAATGTACAGTGACATTTTCACCACATATTACATAATCCTTTTATAAACGTAACACTTTTGTGTTTTTGCCCCCATTTTTCAAGAGTTAACCCCTTCAGGACGGAGTCAATAGTGCACGTTCTGATCAAAACAAAACGTAAACAAAAACTGGAATTTGCGCTATATGTCTGTTCACCCGTAGTTCCCCTCTTTCATATTATATGCACCCACACTTATTATATATCATTTTGTTCAGGAGAAACAGGGCTTTAATTTATCAGTAACTATTCATATATGGAACATAATTCATTATGAATAAAATAAAAAAAATTGTAGAAATTGTATTTCCGTCTGACATTTTAGCTGTGAATGTCATAATACTGTTAGGTTTTACTGCACAAAAATGCACATATTTGTAATCAGCTATGTCTCACGAGTACAACAGTATCCCCCATTAACAGGTTTTATGGTGTTTTGGAAAGTTACAGGGTCAAATATAGAACGTTCCATTTTCAAATAGAAATTTGCCATTTTGGTAATGTTACCTTTGAGACGATGTGGTAGCCCAGGATTGAGAATTACCCCCATAATGGCATACCATTTGAAAAAGTAGACAACCAAAGGTATTGCAAGTGGGGTATGTCCAGTCTTTTTTAGTAGCCACTTAGTCACAAACACTGGCCAAAGTTAGCGTTCATATTTGTTTTTGTGTTAAAAAAGCAAATATTTGGCCAGTGTTTGTGACTAAGTGGCTACTAAGAAAGACTGGACATACCCCACTTGCAATACCTTGGGTTGTCTACTTTTGCAAATGGTATGCCATCATGGGGGTAATTCTCATTCCTGGGCTACCATACGCTCTCAAAGGCAACATAACCAATCTGGCAAATTTCAATGTCAAAAAAATGAAATGCAAGCCTTATATGTGACTCTCTAACTTTCCAAAACACCATGAAACCTGTACATGGGGGGTACTGTTATTCTCGGGAGACTTCACTAAACACAAATATTAGTGTTTTAAAACAGTAAAACATATTACAACAATAATATAGTCCATAAAAGTGCCGTCCGTTTGTAAAAAATGCAAAAAACTTCACTTTTACTTAAAATATCATCGTTGTAATACAATTTACCAATTTGAAACACTAATATGTGAGTTCAGCGAAGTCTCCCGAGTAAAACAGTACCCCCCATGTACAGGTTTTATGTTGTCTTGGAGAGTTACAGGGTCAAATATAGTGCATGCAAATTAAATTCTCTGCACTTTCTCCCTGTGTTGTCAGGTATGTCAATCAAATTTTAATTAATCAAATCACCTAATTATGTTAAAAGATTACTTAAATATCCACGTAGAATTTTAATATATATGCATTTATAGGTATTTAAATTCTACGTGTATACTAATGTAATCTTTTATGTAATTATATGTATTTATCTACATATATATATATTTGCGGTTATTTGCATTTTATATATAGATAGATATATATAGAATGTCATTCTAAGTGTATTTTGTTACCAATATATATATATATTAATAACAAAATACAGTTAGAATGAAATTACATATGGATATATAATTTATATTAAATTTTGTTTAAATATTTTATTTATTAATTTTATTATTTTATTAATTTATTATTGTAATTTTACGTATTTATATATATATATATAATATATGTGTATATATCTATTATATATATATAATATATGTATATTATATATATGTAACGTCATTCTAAGTGTATTTTAATACTAATATATGTACTTATATTAGTATTAAAATACACTATGTATGACGTTAAATATATATAATATACATATATATTATATATATATATATATATAATATATATATATATATATATATATATATATATATATATATATATATATAAAAATATTTATTTTATTTTATAACATGTTTATTTTTTTATTTTTTTACGCTACCTACCAGCAGGGGGACTGTCTGATATTTTAGACAGTACCCATGCTGGCAGATCCATAGCCAGCTATAGGGGGCCATGTGATCGCTCTTTGAGAGCGATCACATGGCCCCCGGGGGCCTGATTTGCCGTGGGGGGGCTGCCTGGGCTGTGAGGCAGTCCTCCCGAAGCGGAGCGCCGGGAAGGTAAGTATCCCGGGCACTCCAGGGCTTAAAGCCGTTACGGCGTGCTATGCCGTCGCAACGGCTTTAACCCCTTAAGGACACATGACATGTCTGACACGTCATGATTCCCTTTTATTCCAGAAGTTTGGTCCTTAAGGGGTTAAAGCCCACTAAATGCGTGACGGCATAGCACGGGAAGGGGTTAAACTCACTCAAAGATCTAAGACTTTTTCAATGTACACAAAAGGCCTATTTCTCTCAAATATTGTTCACAAATCTGTCTCATTCTGTGTTAGTGAGTACTTCTCATTTGCCGAGATAATCCATCCACCTCACAGGTGGGGCATATAAAGATGCTGATTAGACAGCATGATTGTTGCACAGGTGTGCCTTAGGCTGGCCACAATAAAAGGCCACTCTAAACTGTGGCAGGATGAGTGTGACATGGTTAGGCGAAGGAGTGTGACAATGGGAGGAGCAGTGGTGTATTCTGGTTTTGGGCTGCCCTAGGCTTAGCAAAACTCGGGCACCCCCTCCACCCTGCTACATTTCTCTTCCTGAGAGACACAGTCATTGTCACACACACTGTTTAACCAACACACAATTTTACTGAAGCACATTCACAAACATACACACTCACTCATTCACAGTTAAACACATTCATCGACAGACACACACATTCCCCAACAGACACACATATAAACTAATTGACAGACAGGCATTAATTGACAGAAATGCATACACACTAACTGAGAGATGCACACTCACTCAGCCAAACATATACTCACTGACAGATACACACTGACAAACACACACACTGACAGACATATATACACTCAGTGTCAGACACCCACATTTACTGACAGACACATACACTAGCTGACAGACACACAATGACAGACATACACATTCACTAACAGACATACACACACCCGAGTGCTGGAGTTCATTTTCCCCTGAGGTCCAGTGTGGCTGGCTGCAGCTCGGCAGGCGGGCAGACAGGCGAACAGTGAGTCCTGCTCAACTCCCTCACGCGTCTCTTAGTGGAGTCAGCACTCCTTCGCTGCCTGCCTACCAATAGAGCAGATGCCAGTCCTCGGGGGCCCCAATGTGGGGCAGCTTTTTTTTCCACCCCCCTAAAAGTGCCGCCCAAGGCAAATTCCTTGTCAGCCTCAAGCTAAATACTGCTGATGGGATGGAGAGGTAAGTATGGCAGGATTTAGGTAGGTTAATCTGACAGATAAATGTGGCATGGTTGGGGTGTGAGTATCACAGGCTTAAGGTGAATGTGGTATGGTTGGAGAAGAGAGTGTGACAGAGAGAGGGAAAGTGAGTGTGACAGAGTTGGGGACGATGAGTGTGACGGGGTTGGAGGGGTTAATGTTATCATTGGTCCTTTCAGATAAAAAAATAATTATAATGTAAGCATATGCAGATGCAGGCACAGACAATCTCATGGACACAAGCACATAATCTCACTAATTCACAGTCTCACAGACAGACAATCTCATTGACATACACAAGCTCACTGACAATGTCACTTATATAAAACACACAAGCTCACTGGTACACACAAATAGGCTCAATTACAGGTGATATTACTTACGCAAACAAGATCACTGAGACTTACAGACAAGCTTACTGGTACACACAAACTTAGTACAAACAAATATATAAGAAAAAAGAGAAGGAATCCCAGACTCAGCAAGAGTGAGGGATTCCAAACTGGTAGATCAATAGCCAATAATTAATAAACAGAGCTAACCATTATATCTACAATAGCTTGGTAGGATAACCCACAATAAGTCCTCCAGGTAACTTATTAAGCACAATGTATCCAAATGAGAAAATACATTTATTGCTGTGCATAAAAATGAAAATATATATATATATATATACAATTGTTCTAAGATTCCCAGCTGGGGAGTGGTGAGCAATTACCTCTAAAAATATGGGGATAATTAACCCTTGACTGTTATCATGAACAGTGCATATCTTCTGGATACTCTTAAATACATCTAGATATTTCTGCCTAAACAGGTACAAAATTGTACAGACACACACACAGACACACTGACAGACACACACACACACACACACACAGACTCACTGACAGACACACATACACACAGACTCACTGACATACACACACACACACACTCACTGACAGACACACACAGACACACTGACAGACACACACATAATTGCTGACACACACACAGACACACACACATACTTTTATTTATTGCTCCTTACCTTATGGAGCTGGTGTGGGGATCTTCTGTATGGAGATCTCCTTCCTGCTCCTCACTGCTCCCTTGCACGGTTTAGTGATGCCAGGTGCCGTCATATTCCATTACATTTTTCTTTTATCTGAATTAGTACAGACAAACTATCTTACATACCCACACACAAGCTTACTACAGACAAAATCATTGGTATGCACAAAGAAGCTCACTACAGACAAGCTCACTACCATACACACACAATGCCCACTACAGACAAGCTTACTGACACACACACGCACATACATGATCATTACAGACAAGCTTACTGACATACACACATACATACATACTCACAACATACAAGCTCTCTGACACACAGAATATCACTACAGAGATGCTCTCTGACACACACAAGCTTACTGACACAAATGCTCTCTATAGATATGTTCTCTGACACACAAGCTTACTCCAGACAAGCTCACTAACACAAATACATGGTAACTACAGACAACCTCACTGACACACACAAATGCTCACTGACACACACACACAAGCTCACTACAAACAAACTAATTGATGCACACATATGTTGACTACAACGAGCTCACTGACACATTCAAGAGATTGAACAGTGCTGACTGGCATTTTCAAGGCTTTGGATATCTTTTGTATATCCTTTTCCATCTTTATAAAGTTCTGTTACCTTGTTACGCAGGTCTTTTGACAGTTCTTTTCTGCTCCCCATGGCTCAGTATCAAGCCTGTTTGGTGCAACAACATTAGAGTTGACAAACTCATTGACTATATACAAACACTAATTGTAATTTAAAGAGCAACAGGTGTGGAAAATTAACATTTAATTGCTATTTTAACCTGTGTGTGTCACCTTGTGTGTCTGTAAAAAGGCCAAACATTCAAGGGTATGTAAACTTTTGATCAGGGCCATAAGCGTGATTTCTGCTATCATTATGATTTAAAAATAAAAAAAAAAGCCAAACAACTGTGTGATAATACATGGCTTCATATGATCACGGTCTTTCAATAAAATACATATTTTCAAAATTAATGCCAAAATTTCACAATTTCTGCCAGTGTGTGTAAATATTTGAGCACAACTGTACATCTTGTGAAGTAGTCAGCCACCTAATATTTGGCCTCAATGATTACATTATTTAAAATGAACTCCTATTTAAAAAAAACAAAAAAAAGATACAGAATACAAAATGCTCAACTCACTATATTCTGTGATAATTAAAACCACATATAACCAATGCATTGACTGGAAGAAGTGTAAATTTGATACCACAGGACAGCACTTATTTTATTTTATTGCTAGGACATCCCTAATTGAGGTAGCTTAAGTAGAAGTTGGAGGAAACCTGAATATACCTTTAAGAATGGTGACCTTTCTCTTCACCCAAATACAGAAGGAGTTCTTTGAAAGCCTATATGACTATCATAAATTACATACAGATCAATTCAAATGATATTGTATGCATCACCTGTTATCTATAACAATTTGTCTCTATAAAGAGATTGCTTGTGATGTGTGTTTAAAGAGGAATAGTAATCATACCTCATTTATATTACCAAGTATCTCTGGAAAAAGACATGACATTGCCACCTTAATGCTATCGTTTATCATCTGTACTTATAAAAATTGTAAAAAATCATGTTTGTAGATATGCTCCCAAAGAAAGCATGCATGCTTTTAGTTATGCATTTTTCATAGTGGGTACAACTAAATACAGCTTGTAAAATCAGCAGATCTCTTGTCTGCAGCCTTAGCAAGCCCCACCCTTCTTCCCTAGTCCAGACTTTTTGTGGCTGTCCAATCACAGACTTCCAATTGCAGCTCAATGAGATGTATTTGCAAGGCAAGTGCTTTATTTAATTACTGCCTCTTGAGTTTTGCTCCAATGATCTAAAACCAGGAAGTGTTGTCTGATTGAAGGCCAGGCAATTTCCGCACTTTGTGCAAAATGAAAAAAAAAACGAAAAAACAAAACAAAAAACACTTCTTACACACAAAGCATTTCAGCAAGCTAACGTGCTTTAGGGTTAGGAATGTCCCTTTAAAGAGCAGCAGTACTAATATTCTGTATCACCTAGGACCCATGGCATGATACATCAATACCTTTTCAAAAACAATACAAAGGAGACAAGTTTTTATTGCTTAGAAGAGACAAGTGGCATCTTATATGACACAACAGTCAAACATTTAAGTGCATGACAAACCAATATCACTTAATATACACCTTACTACTTTGTACAAACTGTACAAAGTTAATGCCAGATCACTTGGAAAATTGGGTTCAGGTCATATGACTACGTATATTGTTTGTGAGGCAGCATTCTCATTAATTCTGTCCATGGAGTGTAGAACATATCCACAGAAACTAACACGCAACCCTAAAATATATAAATAACAATAAATATTAAGATATTTTATTTGATCTCCAAGGTCTAAATATACATAGAGCATAGGTAAATAATACACAAACAAGTACAGACCTAAAACTAACAGGGTTATTCACTAATGACAATTCAAAGTGAATGACAAATTTAAGGCCAAAAGAGACAAATTGAAAAAATTCTTAAAGTCATCCATACTTTCCATGCAGCTACTCTGGCCTTACATTTGAAATTCCCTTTGAATTCTCATTTTAGCAAATAGCCCTGTAAAATAAAAACCAAAATAGAATATATTTATAAAATAAAGATTAGGCATGCAAAATGATAGTACTCCCCCTCCTGGGTGGTGAGGTGTCTCCAATCCTTTAGCCACCCTCCTAAGTCCTTACCCAGAGGCGTAACTAGAAACCACAAGGCCCCGGTGTGAAAATTGCCCTGGGGCACCCTCTCCCCATACATCTTCCCTACCCCTACCCCCCCCCGCAACCCTCCATTTGTATAATATAACACTTACAAATATATACACAGACACACATGCTAATACACAAACACACAGAATTACACACATTCAGATACACAGAATGACACTTCAACATATACAAACACTGACACACATACAGATACACAGACACACTTGCGGGTACACACACACACATACAGAGAGATACACATATAGACAAATGCAGATACACATACACAGAATGTCACGCATACAGATACAAACAGTGACACATATACAGATACATAGGGGCATACACAGACTAACATGCAGACAAACGGATACACATACAAAGAGATATACATACATACAAAGACATACGCATACACACTCACACGGACATACAGATACAGACATTCTTACATACAGACACACATACAGACACACACATACAGACACACAGATATACAGACACAGACATTCACAAACACACACATACAGACACACGGATACAGACACACAGATGCAGAAACACATGCAGACACACACATACAGACATTCACACACACACACACACACACACAACCTGTTAAAAATGTTAGTCACCCTCCTGTTTCTTACCTTTAGGTGCAGGTGGGTGACGTCCATGGGGTCCAGTGGCTGCCTTATGCTGATGGGAGTCAGAGCTCCCACTCTGACTCCCTCCTCTCCCTGCATTCTCCTCCCACACAGCTCTGCTCTGTGTATGCTGGGAGGAAGTGACTTTGTATCAATGAGGCCCAGTCGAGCTCCTAAAGCGCCCCAGCGCTGACGAGGCCCCAGGTAATTCCTTGCCATCAGGTGGCCCCAAGAGCATGGGCTACCCGATGGGTTCCTTCATTGCCGGTCGCAGGGGTCGGCAATGGTCCGTCACTGTCCTTACCTACCCCCTCACCCTACTAATAGTAAGGAGAAGCCATAAAATCTAAAGTCTGTAAAAAAAAAAATTATACTTACCATCAGAAGTTTTTCTTCACATTCTTATTTTCTTCAGCCTCAAAAAAGGCTAAATAAAAATCCACAATTCCCAATGCCACTAAAAAAGTCCAGATTGTAAAAAAACAAAAACAAACACAGAAAATAAAAACCACACCTCAATAAATAATAATCTATCTTCACCCATGCAGGGCTCATTGCAGAATGAGTTCTTCAAGCAGAGAAAGCCCTTTTATAGATTTCCCATACTATCACAGGTATTGCAAAGCATGGGAAAAAAGTCACATGGTTTTCAATATGACCAATTGGTCTCTGATTGGTAGGTAGTAAGCCCACCTATCAGAGCACTCTGACAGCCAAGTCTTACTTATTTCTGTCAAAAAGTGGTCACCGCAGTAGAAAAACGATAGCCCCTAAAAACAAAATTATTTATGGGACAATAGGTTTCCGTTAATATATGCTTTTCCCTGAACAATATTATATATATTGAAAAGAAAACACACACTTTTTGCATCACACACTCTGGACACACTAATTCTTCCCTAGCTACCTTTACATTGATATCTTGAGTTTTTTTTAGCACTTAATAATAAGTAGCACTTCATAATAAGCAGCACTTTATAACAAGAAGTACTTTATAATTGGTTGCACTTTACATCAAGTAACACTTTATAATATGCAGCAATTCATAATATGTAACACATTCTAAAGAATAGCACTTCACAACTGGCAGCATTTTGTCCTTGCTAGCACTTTATCAGTTACGGCACAGCAACTTAGGTATCATTTTAATTCTGACAGTACTTCACACTGCATGTATTGTCCAGCAATTTTCCTTTACTATTGGTAATTTTACCTAACTTATATTTTTATTCATGCAGCACCTTATCTACACTGCACTTGAGACATGTATACCTCTAGCAATACTCCAAGTGAGGTCTCACCAGTGTTCTGTACAATGGCATGAGCACTTCCTTCTTTCTACTGCTAATACCTCTCCCTATACAACCAAGCATTCTGCTGGCATTTCCTGCTGCTCTATTACATTGCCTGCCTACCTTTAAGTCATATTTGCAGGTGTTATGGCTTACTTAGCTGATTAGAGTGGGACACTGTGAGCCTAGAATATTGCACCTTTTCACAATATTCTAATTTACTGAGATTGTGGATGTGAAGAAATTACCCTTCTATTTGTTATTTCTTAATTTTTCCTTTCGGTAGATGGAACTAACGAACAAAGACCACCCCCTGGCTCATTTAACTTCAAAGCCTGCGTCAATTAAACCCTATACGTGTGCGGCCAGCGTTCATACTACCGAACGCCACGTGGCTGAGAAAACCGCGGCCATCTTTTTTCAGATGATTAAAGGCAGCGGGACTTTGTCGTTGAGTGTCTGGAACTAAAATTGGACACTTGACTTCCCGAACACCGGTCTCAAAGACACGAACGCTGGATCTACATGTACCGATTAGCTAGAAGAGCGCTATTCGGTACGGTTGTGCCTACAAATGAGGGGAACAATCGCTGCAAGGAGCCATGGGAATCCATTCGGTACTTTTATTTGTTTTTCTCCTTTTTCTGAAGTGACCGGCAAAACCACCCAAACTTGTGGAACTATTTTGGGCAGCCCACCCAAGGTGAACCGGTCACAGAGTACTTCCATAGTTTTTGAGAACCCCTGAACCGATCTGGGTGAAATTTGAATATGTTGGTCACCCAGATCGGGGCTATCAGGGGGCATATTATTTGTGGGGATACCTCATGTATAAAGGGGTGTTCCAGATATTGGGGAAAATTTTGATTTTTCTGCCTGGAGATAATCAATTACTTTATCAGACTTGATTATCTCCAGGGCTAGGGGAGGGAATTGCATGTTTGTGCTGGGTGTGTTTTTACTGTATGTGATTGGTTATATTTTGTCACTCCCTGTGGGATGTCCCCTTGCATGGGGACTTGCATAAAACCCGGTGTGTGGTAATTAAAGACAGTTCATTTTGTACCCTTCTTCTTGACTTCGGCTGATGTTTGGGGATTCGTATGCTTTACTAAGGGAATTATCTTGTAAAGCTATTTGTATTTCATATGGATTTCGTCTATTTCAACTACCGAACAGAGAGCTATATACACTAGGCTCTGGCGGTTCGGGAGGAAACTACCGAAGGAGGTTTAAATACACTTGGTTTCCTTACAGTGGATTTGGGGTTTTCATGAGCTGTAAGCCATAATCATCACACTTATGACAAATCACGGCTTGAACTATCTTGCTTTGCATGTAATGCATCTATCTCATATATTAGTTCCCCTTTTACATTGCATTACTGAAATAAATGAACTTTTGCACGATATTAAAATTTTTCGAGTATCACCTGTAGTCATAGTGTAGATATTTTCCCCAAATGTTTAAATTCAGTTTTCAATTTACTACACCTCAGTGCTTTGTGAATAAACACCTATATTTGGGGGGGGGCGGAGCTAGCCGTGGAACGGAACGGTCGCACTTTCTGGAGCTCTGCACCAGCTAGAGCACAAATAGCTAATTTTGGGTGGAAATTGGACATATCGCCAACCAACTCCTCTCATCCCTTGCTGGGGAACACAATGGGCAGAAAACACAAAAAAAAAAAACTCGGGAAAAGCCCCAATGCCCGAGATATCGGAGAACTGCTGTGCAACACACAGCAGGCCGCACAACAGGCCGCATGGCAAAATATGGCGCTGGAGGAAGAAAGTTCCTTCTACTCCTCAGACGGCACCCCCTCGGATCTCGGAGAGGGACCCTACAGGGCCCAGCACTGGGCTTGCCACCGAAATGCTCTCCCACACAAACACCAGCCGCGGCACCAGAAGCAGCGGATCTGCTCAAAACCATGTTGGCAGACCTGCGCAAAGACATTGCCGTGGACATGGCCTATTTCAAAGATGCAGCTGAAGGCGCAACAGCCAAGATTGCCCTCCTGGAAGCCTCCACAAGCACCCACGATACCAGACTCACCTCGGTCGAACGACAGATCGAGGACCTACAACAGCAACTTGCAACGGCCAACAGGTTGGACAACATGGAAGACCAACGGAGAAAAAACAACTTAAACATCAGTGGAATTCCGGAATCAGTCACCCTCACCGACCTGCCACACCATGTTAGATGCCTGACCGCAGTCCTCCTACCGCCTAAACAGGCAAAATCGCTGAGACTTGATGGGATGTTTCATCTCCCTACTACTGCAGATCTGATCATTAGGTTCCAGTCCATAAAGGAAAAAGCCATGCTTCAAAACGCAGCACGAGGAAAGACCCCCTTAACCTTTGAGGGGTCTACACTATCGCTGTTGCCAGACCTCCCATGCGCAACCCTCACCTGGAGGAAAACCCTGCAGCCGCTCCTGCAACAGCTGCGCATCAAGGAAATACCATACCGCTGGGGCACACAGAGGGTGATTATGTTCACTTACCAAAGGACCACCTGCAGAGTACACAGCTACCCGGAACTGGAAGCCCTCCTGCTCAAATTGGGCCTTGCAAATCAAGCTGGCAAAAGAACAACAAGACTTTTTCACCTGAACCCAGCCAGGATAGAGGAATTCATCCCATGCCAAACCCAGCGGCCCACATCCGCACAAGACCTGGCGTGAGAAACGGAAGGGGTCATGGACTACCCACAGCACCCGCATAACACCCTCCTTCCACCGCAATGAACTGGCTCAAGTTAAGATTTGCAACACCACCTGACGCTCTAAGTGTTAATTTGTTTTTTCCTTTATGCTGTTACTTTGTGTTATAGTTATGTTAACTACCGCTATTTACTTAGGTGCATCTATTTAAGGCGACCACTATGATACCCACACATATACAGCCGTTGGGTTATAAGTGACTAAGGCCTAGCTATGGCCGCCCAAGGAGGGGATAGTACCCCTCAATGAGCACAACTAACTTTGAGACACCCCTATAAAACAACAAGACAGCTCACAAGAGGGTACTCGCTAGAGCACTTTTTAGTTGCACCCTCCAGGGTCCCTTAGTAAGCTTTCGCCATAGCAGTTTATCTCTCATATTAGGATACAAACAAGAATGCCTAATATAGCAGGTTAATGTGCCCTCTAGGAATTAACACATATGTACACTCTAGACCATGCTTTCTTAATGCTCTGTAGTGAAACAGCTCAATTCCTACCCCCCTAGACCAACGCGTGCTAATGTATGAATGTGGTATTGCTTACTGAAGGGGGCTTGTCTTGCAAAGGGCACTAATCCCGTCGTGAACACAGCAACTATGCCTTACTCCAGCCCTAGAAGACCCTTTATTTACACAATGTTTTAATTCTCACTCATGCATACGAAAAAAAAAAAAAATCTTCAATCTGCATGCCTATTGCTGGTGATGTATATTAACTGTGACCTGTAACATACTCATGACTTGTTAACAAATGCTAACTGTATCTCTGGCATATTTGCAGATTGAGAAACATAAAGAATAAAAAAAAACAAAAAAAGACACCTATATTTGACTTAAAGGGACATAGTGGTTTCTTCTGTCTTGACGAACAGCTACATTATATGTGGTTTCTTCATAAAAATTAATAATAATAATAATAATAATAACAAAGTACTTAACCAGATAAATGAAGCTTATTTCCTATTCAGTAAAAAGCTCACAACGTATCTACAAAACCCATTAACTGATTGCTTCTCTGTTGAGTGTTCCATTCAAAGGCTGTAGTTCATGGAAATTTGAAGAGAAAAAATAGTCCTCAAAAGTGAGTATTAGTTAAATTTGTTTTTCTTTACTTTATTATATGTTTTAACATAATCTCTATGTAATACCTAAAAAGAGCTTATTTGTAACCTAGATCATCACAGTAAGCACGCTCACATACATAGCAATGACTCCCCAGAAGGTGGATATATTATTTTGATGGCATGAACACAAGACAATGATTATCATGAGTATATAATTACATACACAATTTTCTCATATAATGGGTTATTTATTATACTATTTAATCCATATTATTTTAATTATGAATATTCTGCATGTTGTTACTATTTTCTTAAATAATATAACAACCATTGCAGCAAGGTATTTACATAGCAAGTATGTTCCGTTAATGAAATCATATTCCTAACATACCGTATATACTCGAGTATAAGCCGACCCGAATATAAGCCGAGGCCCCTAATTTTACCCCAAAAAACTGGGAAAACTTATTGACTCGAGTATAAGACTAGGGTGGGAAATGCAGCAGCTACTGGTAAATTTCTAAATAAAATTAGATCCTAAAAAATATATATTAATTGAATATTTATTTACAGTGTGTGTATAATGAATGCAGTGTGTGCGTATGAGTGCAGTGTGTGCGTATGAGTGCAGCGTGTGTATGAGTGCAGTATGTGTGCAGTGTGTGTGTATGTGTGCAGTGTGTGTATGAATGCAGTGTGTGTATGAATGCAGTGTGTGTGTATGAGTGCAGTGTGTGTTTAAATGCAGTGTGTGTGTGTGTATGAGTGCAGTGTGTGTATGAATGCAGTGTGTGTATGAATGCAGTGTGTGTGTATGAGTGCAGTGTGTGTTTAAATGCAGTGTGTGTGTGTATGAGTGCAGTGTGTGTATGAATGCAGTGTGTGTGTGTGAATGCAGTGTGTGTATATGAATGCAGTGTGTGTATATGAGTGCTGTGTGTGTATGAGTGCTGTGTGTGTATGAGTGCAGTGTGTGTGTATGAGTGCAGTGTGTGTGTATGAGTGCAGTGTGTGTGTATGAGTGCAGTGTGTGTGTATGAGTGCAGTGTGTGTGTATGAGTGCAGTGTGTGTATGTTTAAATGCAGTGTGTGTGTGTATGAGTGCAGTGTGTGTATGAATGCAGTGTGTGTATGAATGCAGTGTGTGTGTATGAATGCAGTGTGTGTGTGTGTATGAATGCAGTGTGTGTATGAATGCAGTGTGTGTATGAGTGCTGTGTGTATGAGTGCTGTGTGTATGAGTGCAGTGTGTGTGTATGAGTGCAGTGTGTGTGTATGAGTGCAGTGTGTGTGTGTATGAGTGCAGTGTGTGTGTATGAGTGCAGTGTGTGTGTGTATGAATGCAGTGTGTGTGTATGTGTGCAGTGTGTGTGTCAGAGCTTTGGTGGGGGGTGGGCAATGTTATTATTTTTTAAATTATTTTCATATTTTTTTATTATTATTTCTTATTATTATTATTTATTTAATTTAATTATTTTTTTTATTTTATTATTATTATTATAATTTTTTATTTTTATTTTCGTCCCCCCTCCCTGCTTGATGTATGGCAGGGAGGGGGGCTCTCCTTCCCTGGTGGTCCAGTGGCATTGGCAGTTCAGTGGGGGGGAGGAGGGGGGCTGGCAGAGATGTTACTTACCTTTCCTGCAGCTCCTGTCAGCTCCCTCCTCCTCCGCGCCGGTCCGGTCAGCTCCTCTATCAGCTCACACTGTAAGTCTCGCGAGAGCACTTACACTGGGAGCTGACCGAGGTGCTGAACGGACGGCGCGGAGGAGGAGGGAGCTGACAGGAGCTGCAGGGAAGGTAAGTACAGCTCTGCCAGCACCCCTCTCCCCCCAGTCTGTATTATGGCAATGCAAATTGCCATAATACAGACTATTGACTCGAGTATAAGCCGAGTTGGGGTTTTTCAGCACAAAAAATGTGCTGAAAAACTCGGCTTATACTCGAGTATATACGGTAAGTCCAATTTTGTATGTTTATTCCTCCCTATGGTTAAAATAATTGATATCTTTGCTATTTTATATGTAGCTAGTGTTTTCTGTTGTTGATCCTGTTCCTGATCTCATTCCAAATCTAAGTGATATTTAAAAAGACTGATTGCCCCACATTTCGTATTCTGACAAAGAATTGCTGTGGATTTACCTTGAAAATTGCAAATGTCAATCTATCCAGCATGCCATTAATGTTACTGGTTTCATACAATGTCATGCTGTGTCTTCCAGCTAGTATCATCACTGAAGATCAGACATGCAGAATGTCGTAACTTTAGTATTGAGGCTGTCAAACATTTGCTCCCTCACTCAGGCATAGGCAACCTTTGGCACTGCAGATGTTTTGGACTACACCAACCATGATGCTTTGCCAGCATTATGTGTGTAAGAGCATTATGGGGGATGTCGTCCACAACATCTGGAGTGTCGAAGGTTGCCAATCCCTGCCAGTCTCCACAAACGTATCAAATAAGTGCACTGATTCTGACCCTGATGTGGACGTAGACGAGACCTCCAGCAGACCCTTTTTCCAATATTCACCACTTCAGTATCAAGGTATTTGCTTTTACTTTCAGATGAACAGAAACTTTAATATTTTAGGATCCAGCTTTTGGTCATCCATAATTTTAGCCTTGATTCAGTGTTTTTGGATACATTTGTCAAATTATTTAATATTTTGAATAATACTTAATTTTTTTTAATAATTTCTAATACATATATATATATATATATATATATATATATATATATATATATATATATATATATATATATATATATATATATATATATTTATATTTATATAGGATATATTTATGTATATATAAAAATATTTTTAAAAATGTGTCCGAAAATATTTAATCATTCGAAAAGCGTATCCAAAAATATAAATTTAAGGCCTTACATTGATACTTGCCTGAGTAATTGTGACTGCTGGATCCTGAAGGCTGATATTACCAAGGGCTGGCATGGGGATACCTTTCTGCAGACGGTCTATGAAAAAGTAACGGGATAAAAATATTTTGTTATTTTAGTTGAGTAGTGTTAATTTGAATACCAAACTGTTAATTTGTGAAGCAATGGTAATTGAAAAAAATAAATTAAATATATATATATTGTGATAAAGTGAAGGCAGAGAAGCCATTTAACCCCAGGGGGAGTATATGTAGTTTGTGTTTTGTACAACACAAAGCGTTGTTTAGTTATGGGCCCCTGGGGTGGAGTATTTGGAGAGAAGGGAGGGCCAATGCTCCACTCCACAGTTTAGTGGTTTTCATGGGAGACATAGATCCAGGCCAGGGTTTTTTGGACTGTCTTCAACACACTGCTCAGCTGCTGATAATCAGCTGTAGCAGTGGGAATAAACCACTCCCTGCTAGGCAGGTAAAGGGGGATTGCTGGCTTCCTCTCAGGAAGCAGGTAGGAGAGAGGGTGTTCTCTCCAGTAAGAGAATCAAGGAGACCAGGCACTGGGAGTGCTGGCTTGGAGCACTAGGAGTGCTGGCTTGGAGCACTAGGAGTGCTGGCTTGAGGCACTGGGAGTGCTGGCTTGGAGCACTAGGAGTGCTGAGAAGAAGCAGTCAAGGCTGGCTAAAGACTGGAGTGCTGAGAGTGGACAAAGACTCTAGGTTGGTGAAACCAATATTGTTTTGTTTAGTTTAACCCCTGAGAGATAGGGAACCTGATATTAGTTAGTGCTCAGACGAGCTAGGTTTTTGTTTAAAGGGATTTATATTTTCATTTACTGCTGTCTCCTGTGTGGATTTACAATAAAGTTGCCTGGATTATATAAAAGCCAAAGGACTGTGCATGTTTTTGCCCTAGAGGACCGTGCTATCTACAGACAAGGATCACAATATGGTGGAGAATGCGGGCACAGTAGCACATTGAGGGTCTGTGGGTGTGCCAGTCATCCGTTGGTCTGCTTATTGAGGACTTTTATTTTGTCAGACCTGCTAATCGAAAAAAAAAAAAAAAAAAAAACACTGTACCTTTTAAGACTGTTACCTGTGTGGTGCTATAATGGAGGACCTGCTGAAGGCTCTGGTACAGACAACTGCTGTACAACAAGAGGCAACCGCTAAACAACAAGGCACAAACAGTTTCCTGGCTGCACAGGTTAAGAACCTGAGGGACGCTCAGCAGGAGCATAGAGCTGCCCTTACTGAGGATTTGCAGATTGCCCCCTGCAGGGAGCATGGGGACAAGGGACCCTGTAACCAGGCTACTGACATCCTGCATAAGATAACAGAGGCAGTAGAAGAAGTCTTTAGCAAGCTGAAAAGCATGGAGGAAGCAAAGCGTTATGTTGAGAAACACGCAGAAGAGTCAGAAGGCAAGAAGGCTATAATTGAGCCTGAAAGTAGTGATAATGTGGAAGAGGGTGAAAAGGCAGCTGGATCCTCCAAGGAACAAAAAGCAAAAGAAAAAAAGGTAGTAATGAGACCAGCAAAACTAAAGGACCAAGCGGAATTGTCAAGAGGCAGTGATGGTGACACTGATGACATGCGCCAAAGTAGGAAAGGTCAGAGGATTCCGAAGGGAGAACAAGACAAACTGATTACTGAAGTTGACAAGTGTTTATATGAAAATCAAAACATTGCAGCTTCACGTGAAAGCCTCAAACTTGCTCTGAGTGACATCACAACAGATGAAGTCTTAGAAAAAGAGTTGGAAACTAAAACATTTTCAAGCTCAGACACTGAATCTTGCATGTTTCAAGAGAAAGCTGGAAAGGCATTTGGAAACAGAAAGGTACTGAGAAATCTTCCCAAGGCAACGAAAGGAGAAAGAAAGACTGTGACTGAGGCCAGCAGTGTAAAGTCGGTTTGTGCTATAAAGCATGAGACAAGTAAAAATACACCATGTAAAGGTGATAAGACCAAAGCATGCAGAAACATCCTAAAGAAAACTGCAAAGATGAGAAATAAATGTACGCAAGGCCAAGTGTTGGTCGTAAGCAAAACCCACCTGGAAGCTAGTGGATACAGCCAGGAAAAGAAAAATGAAGCAGAAGCCGCTGATGTTCCCCCAAGTGAACAAGTTAAAGGCATGAGAAGCAGACTGACTTGGGGAGCCAGAGAAGACAACAGCGAAGGAGCTGAGCTTAATAGAGAGAAGCAAAGCACCCCAGTTGAGCTAAAAAATACTGTGCACTGTTTAGTAGAAGAGGCTACCCAAAAAGTGCAACCAGCTGTTGGACAGTTTGGCAGAGAAAAGCAAGGCAGAGAAGTAGTGGCAAAACGAAGTCAAAATAAGAAAGGCAAAGTAGCCGCTTCTGATCTAAGTCAAGAGAGAGCGACAGTTACAGAACCAAGCTGTGGTGACAAGATGGGTATGTCTGCACCCAAGCCCAACCAAGTCGAAAGTGACAATGTAGATGACATTGGCATAGCAGAATTAAATATTTCTGAGACACCTGCTGCTGCTACAAGGCCTGGGTGCACTGACTACCTGGAACAGCTGCCAGATTCTGGGAACACAGCCATGGAATTAAAGGCGGAGCTCGGAATGCCTGACTGGCTGTTTGATACCGGGGCTGTCATGACCCAGCGAGAGGCCATGACTGCGTCTCTGCACACCCCCGAGGGAGCAGGGAGACCACCAGACAGCCCAGAGGAAAGCTTTGCTGACATCGAGAGGTGGCCACTCAAGGCCGAGCAAGCAGAGGATACCCCTGGGAAGGAAACCAGGCAAAGGAAAGAGGAGCTAAGCTGGGAGTCTGGGCCTCCGGCAGAAGAACAGTGCTCCATACCAGGCCAGGCCGAGCATGATGGCATGGAGCTGAGATCAAAGGCTGCATTCATGCAGGAGGAAGTTGCTCTAGACAGCCTCCATGGCCAACCCTCTGAGGATATAGAGAGGAGACCTGTAGCATTAACAGTAGAGCGCAAGGAAGGCTCCCAGGAATTCACAGAACTGATGGAGGGTATTGTGGAGCCCTTCATGGAAGGACTTGTTCCAGTGAAGGATGAGCTGGTGACAGAAGAGGTTGAGCACCTGGAAAATTCAGCTTTTGAAAGTAACTTGGACGAGTTAAAGGTGGTGTTCAAACCCAAAATGGATCCAAGACAACTGTCGGTGATGCTGATGTTAGCGCAGAGTAACCCTCAGTTATTTGCTTTGAATGGAACAAAAGCCAACATATATAAGGAGCTTAATCGTATCGAACGCTACAATAAACTGCAAGAGTCCAGTGAAGACCAGCTACTGAGTAATAACCGTGCACTCTGGGAAGAATGGCTTCACAAGTACAGCACTCGGTTGTCAAAAGACCAAGCAACTACTGGGGATAATGATACATTTGTGGCTGAACGTGTGAAAATAATGGACTCTAACAATCCGGCATTTGTGCTCAGAAATTATATTGCTCAAAACGCAATTGATGCAGCTGAGAAGGGAGATTTCAGCGAGGTACAGCGGGTATTGAGAATGTTGGAAAATCCATACGATGTAGAAGTCTCTTTCCAACAATCACCTGATGAGGCAGGCGATGAAGATGATGAGCTTGAAGAAGAAGCTGACTGGATATATAGAAATACTTTTGCAACACCAACAATATCTCAACAGAAAAGCACGGACTACTTGGAACGTGGACAAGTTGGAGCCACCTTCAGCAGGAAGGGTCCAAGCACTATACAGAAGATCAGAGAGGCCCTAAATTTCATGAGGAATCAGCATTTTGGGGTCCCCTTTATTGCATTCTACAGAAAAGAATATGTGGAACCAGAACTTAACATTAATGACTTGTGGCTTGTGTGGCAGTGGGATGAAAAGCGGACCCAGCTGAAGATTCGAAAGCAGAGTCTTATCCGCCATTTCCAGAAGATGCAGGCTTACCAATATGACCAAATATCTGCAGACCCTGACAAGCCTTTAGCTGATAGAAAGAGGCTAATTACACACCAAGCCTTTGTAAAGTTTGCGCTTGAAAGTTACTCCGACGTTGAGAGATTATCAAATCAGAAGCTGCGGATGTGGAAGCAGATGATGATGATTGAGCGGAACTTGGCTGCTAAGGAGCCACACCGTATTGAACTTCAGCCTAGATCCGCTAACAAACATATTAGCGGGGAAACTGGAAAGAAAGGAGAAAACTTGATACTGAGCCTGGGACAATATAAATATGATGGTAGAGTGTACCCAAAAGTCCCATTATGGCTACGAGACCAGACTGAGAAAAAGCTCAGATGCTTCAACTGCCACCTGCAAGGACATATTACATATAACAGTCCTGAGAGTGAAGAGACAATACAATGTGACATAGTATTAAGGGCTCTGCATAGGATTGTATTGACCTGCTTAAAGATGTGTATGGCGACTGGTGGTGATGTTACAGCACAGTTAAAAGTGGTGATGGTGGAAGGGAATTGTGCACAAGCACTAATTGATTCAGGGAGCGAGGCTACTTTGAAAAGTGTTCTGCTTCAGCCAGAGAAATGTGATATAAGACAAATGTTTAATATTGTATGTACACATGGTGACACCCGCACATACCCCAAGGCAGAGGTAGAGTTTGTCACTGAGGTTGTAAATGTTAAATGCCCTGTAGTACATTCAGCTCAAACGCAAGAGCGTATAAGTAAGGCCAGGTATCTGAGTACCTTGGACCTGGTCATAAGGTATTGGCAGGTTCCCCTGACAGAGAAAGCAAAGGTAAGGACAGCGCTTTCTACTACCGAGGGATTATTACAACATAAAGTATGGCCATTCAGGTTGCGTGGTGCACCGGCCCTATTTCCAGTTAGTTGTGAGTAAAGTAAGGGCTGACGGTTTGACCGCTAACACTGCTAAGCGTTATCTGGGATTTGAGGTAGCTAACTATTTTGGTTATCCACTTGGGTGGAGGTTCCTTAAACTACAAGGGAGCAAGGTAGCAGCCATCTGCAATAGGCCACGGCCTGTAACTGAGGAGCAAGTCAGGGCTGGTAAAGCCCTAGGTGACGTGAATGTTCACGGTTTGTGTTTTAAGGCCGCTCGACCCGATGGGTCTGAGCTGGGGGGGAGGATATGTGATAAAGTGAAGGCAGAGAAGCCATTTAACCCCAGGGGGAGTATATGTAGTTTGTGTTTTGTACAACACAAAGCGTTGTTTAGTTATGGGCCCCTGGGGTGGAGTATTTGGAGAGAAGGGAGGGCCAATGCTCCACTCCACAGTTTAGTGGTTTTCATGGGAGACATAGATCCAGGCCAGGGTTTTTTGGACTGTCTTCAACACACTGCTCAGCTGCTGATAATCAGCTGTAGCAGTGGGAATAAACCACTCCCTGCTAGGCAGGTAAAGGGGGATTGCTGGCTTCCTCTCAGGAAGCAGGTAGGAGAGAGGGTGTTCTCTCCAGTAAGAGAATCAAGGAGACCAGGCACTGGGAGTGCTGGCTTGGAGCACTAGGAGTGCTGGCTTGGAGCACTAGGAGTGCTGGCTTGGAGCACTAGGAGTGCTGGCTTGAGGCACTGGGAGTGCTGGCTTGGAGCACTAGGAGTGCTGAGAAGAAGCAGTCAAGGCTGGCTAAAGACTGGAGTGCTGAGAGTGGACAAAGACTCTAGGTTGGTGAAACCAATATTGTTTTGTTTAGTTTAACCCCTGAGAGATAGGGAACCTGATATTAGTTAGTGCTCAGACGAGCTAGGTTTTTGTTTAAAGGGATTTATATTTTCATTTACTGCTGTCTCCTGTGTGGATTTACAATAAAGTTGCCTGGATTATATAAAAGCCAAAGGACTGTGCATGTTTTTGCCCTAGAGGACCGTGCTATCTACAGACAAGGATCACAATATATATATATATATATATATATATATATATATATTACAATTCTATGGCATGCCAGGCTGTCAAAGCTCAGAGGGAATACGATGCAATATATCTTGACCACCTTTCAATTATGGGGGTGAGGTATAGGGGAACTGTTACTTTAAGAAAAAAATTAACATATCCAAAACAGGAAAGCTTTGGTAAATTAAGTAACATAAAACAAATGGAACCAAAATAAAACTATTAACAACAACGAAAGTGTACATAATCATTTTAATATTGCAGCCAAGAGAAGCAAAGCATTTATTTTGACTGAAACACTGAAATAAAATGCATATACATTGATTTAAATTATGTCATGTTTATTGGCTCTCAATGAGCCCTGTAGGAGTTTGGATTGATAACTTTATTACCTTTAAAGACTTGAATCTAATACCTATTTTTTTTTTTTTTTGGATGGGATCTATTATTAACAGGGGGAACCTATTGTCCCTCCAGCCCCTATGATTGGTGGTGGCGGGTACTATATTTAAAATAACAACCAGGGAGAGCACCTGGGGAGCATTTCGTCTCCTTCCTGGTTATTATATTAAGTTTAGCCCCTACCTGCCACCGATGAGTGATAAAAGGGGACTACTAATAAAATATAAAAAGGAGGCTCATATTAGGCTTTATCGCTTTTTTTATTCCTCAGCAGCAAATAAATTGTATTGATATATTCATATATCAAGAAAAAGAAAACCAAATACTCTTAAGGGTTAACCATATAACATTCTAACATATTAACCAATGGGATCAGTCCTTGTTCTATGTCCCCTCATGTGAGTTCTGCTCTGATAAAAATTTATTATATTGCTGTTTTCTTCTTAATACTACTGCACCTTTAATATTGCTTGATTAATTTCTGTTAGTATTACTATTTTCTGCTGTATGGCAATTTTTTGTATTGTATTGCTCTCTCATTTCAGTGCATGGCTCTTGCCCCTCCCCTGGGGCAAGTTCCCCCCTCACCCCCCCTTGCACTGCCAATCGGGTTGATTCTAACCTATTTTTTCCATTGCCCCCACTGTAGGGAACGTCCCCAGGGCTCCCCCCTTCTCACTTCCCCATCTCGTAACGAGCACCCAGCCGCCCGCCGGATCGCGGCCATAAATACCGTTAACGAGGCTGCGCATCGCGGCAGCCATCTTGCAGTTGGCAATTTTGCAGCTATTTCACCCGCCGCTGGTGCCGCTAGTTCAGGGAGGGACGCGAGCTGATTGGCTGGTGGAGGTGTTAGGCAGTTTATCACTGTCCTCCAGGAGTATTTCCTGAGGGAACACTCTGTAAGCTGCCATATTATATGTGCCTTATTACTTGTGCCATATTATTTGTGCCTCTAGTGTTGTTTAGGCCAGTTACATTGTGCCTTACTGATATAAACCACAGTAGGTGGTGTCAGTCTCCCCTGTGTCCCTTTACGTTGGTGCCATACTGACTAGTGCCATATTCAGTATAGCCCCTGTATTTACACATATCTAACCAGCATGCAGTCCCCTGCTGATAGACAGACTACTGCTCCTTCCACCTCTACTAAACCCAGCAGACACGTTACAACGGTCCTGTCTGCAGGCACTGCTGCCATTGGGGGCGTAGAGGAAGCATCACAGGATCACATGAACTCAGAGGAGTTCCAGGCCTCCTGGTGCTACAATGAGCAAGTTGGTTACACAGGCCATTTATAATGCCATGGGAGTGATGTCAGACACCCTGTCACACTCTATCTCATCCGCTATCATGGCATCCAGCTGAGTCTCCGGCGCAGCACCCCCTATAGCCTCTGATAAGCCAATAGCCAATAGTCCCTAGCGGCCACAAGGCTACATGCAAATCGCACCATCTACCAAGTGCTGCCTCCAAAATGAGTATGACTGACAGATGCGCCCTGTTGAGACTGAGGACGTGGTGCTCCCACGTAAAAGATCCCCCCACCGGGCAAAAGCGGTGTGGAATTGGAAGAGGGAAAAAGCCCTACCTGATTAGTCAGACTCTGATTTGGACTCAGAGGAGGTTTCAAATGGGTCCGATGCCATTGACCCTGATTATTCGGAGGACTATTCCCCCGAATGCAGCGAGACTGCACCCCCTGCTGTAGAAGCTGAGCAGTTTTAGACCCCCATATCCACGCTCGGCTGACTGGTATCCCACGACCCACGTGGCCATTTATATAGCTACCAGGGTGAGGAAACCCCTCGATAAGGCCACGATGAGTAAGCTGAGGGCGGAATGCAGACTCCCTACAGTCCCAGACATGGCCTGCGTGACCCCCGAAGTGGACCCCAAGATCACCCAGTTCCTGGGTAAATCGGAATGGAAGGCCAAAAAGGGACTGGACTGCTCCCTTAAACATTGTCAGGACAAGGTCCTAGACATACTCGGGCCTATAGTCAAGATTTTCGACATAGTTGAAACGGCCCTTACTGAGGGGACCCCAATAGACTTACTGCCCATCAGGGGATGGATCCAGAGAGGTATATGCCTGATTGGAAATGCCAACACTGCTTTGGCCACGGAACGGTGAAAAGCCATACCAATGAAAATTGAGCCAAAATGAATAAACCTGGCAATCTCAGAGCCTGGCACAAAGGAAAAAGGTCTCCTATTCGGAGACGACTTTGTTAAAACTCTGGGCAAATATGTCAACACTTTTACGTCACTAGACAAGGCACAGCATAGTATGAAGCAAGTGTTCTCACAGAAGGTTTTCGGTGGGGCCGGCAGACAGCGGGGCTGTCTGTCTGGCCGCCCCTCCCGGACTTCATACCGGGGCTACTGAGGCTCCGCCACAACAAAGTTCCATCCTCCAAAACCTAGGGCACAGTCACCATTCTTCCTGACCAGGGGTAGGTCGTGGCACCCACGTGGAACCAGGGGATCCTCCTATGGCCGTCGGCCTTTTGGTGAGTAATTTTCCTTTAGACACCCTTTCCCTATCACATGTGGGGGGCAGATTGTTCCATTTTCTTGATGCTTGGCACAAACTAACCTCAGATGTCTGGGTCCTAGAGACCATTCTAGGCTACCATATCGAATTCATACAACAACCGATTCAATTCTCATTACCACATCAGATAGTTTTTTTCCCCACGAGACAAAAGTCTAGTATCAGAAGAGATTTGCACACTAGAAGAGAAAGGTGCGATCTACAAAGTCTCAGCTACCGCTCACGGCTTCCTAAGCAACATCTTCTTGGTGCCCAAGAAAGGTGGGGGTACAAGACCAGCCTTTGTCACATACCATCACTTCAAGATGGAAGAGATACACTGCCTCCTGGATCTCCTCAGACTGGGAGACTGGATGGTGAAGCTGGACCTCCAAGATGCATACCTCATGATACCGATCGCCCAGGAGTGTCACCTACCTACTTCAATTCCAATGGGAAAAGACTATGTGGCGTTTCCGATGCCTCCCATTCGGCCTGTCCTCAGCCCCGTGTTGCTTCACCAAGCTGCTGAAACCGGTAGTCGCCCTTCTTCGCAGCAGAGGTGTTCGTATGATCATTTACCTCGACGACATGCTAATCATGGCCCACGACACCCAGTTACTGAGCCAACATCTCTCCTGGGCGCTGGCCCTTCTTCAAAATCTGGGATTCCTAATCAACTGGGACAAGTCAATCCTGCAGCCTTTTCACTCAATAGAGTTTCTGGGTTTCAATATAGATGCAATTCACAGAACGCTCAGTTCGCCTACCACAAAGGTAAAACTCATCAAGAAAGAAATCCGGCGGACACTGGCACGACCGGTCTTAACCCTACGACAGCTATCCAGGATAATTGACTTGCTCTCTGCTTCCATACAACCGATCTTCCCAGGACCCCTCCATTACAGAGCCCTGCAACAACTTAAAGCCACCCACCTACACTTGGGTCAATCATACTCAGATTCTCTACCTCTAGACTGAGCAGCAAAAGAGGAACTGGCATGGTGGCTTCAACACATGGAAGCATGGAATGGCAGGGCAATCTTCGGAACCACCCTGGATCTCATCATAGAATCCGACGCGAGCAGACTCGGATGGGGTGCTCATTGTGGTCCCACCTCTACAGGTGGAAAATAGTCCTCACAGGAAAAGGAACTCCACATCAATGTTTTGGAACTTCTAGCAGGCATTCGCCCTCCGGAGCCTACTCGGAGACATGACCAATTGTTCCATACTTCTGCGCATGGACAATATCTCGTCCGCTCGCTACATCAACCACTTGTGTGGCACGAGATCCACAATACTCACGAACCTGGCAAAATAATTTTGTCATTTCTGCCTGAGCCGCAACATATCAGTACAAGTGGAATACCTTCCAGGACTCTCCAACATTGTAGCAGATTGGAACTCCAGACATTTACAAGACAACAGCACCTGGAGATTGAACCGCACAATATTCCGGCAGCTCCAGCAACTCTGGGGCCCGATGCACATCGATCTTTTTGCCTCCCGGCTGAATGATCAACTTCCCTTATTCTTCAGCTGGAGAGACCCAGACACCATGGCAGTGGACGCCTTCCTACAAAACTGGCCGAACAACTATATGCCTTTCCTTCATTCTCACTCATAGCTTGAACTCTCCTACACCTACAACGCTTCCAAGCATTGCTGGTTTTAATAACACCATTCTGGATGGCACAGCCTTGGTTCCCTTCACTCATGGAAATGTCTATCGATCTTCCCAGATTGATCGCAGGATCCACGGACCTATTATCAGATCCCGATGGGAACTCTCATCCACTTCAGGTGCAAGGACACCTCAGACTTCTAGCGTGGCTCTTCTCTAGGGACCCTGGGCCATGCCGAACATTTCACAAACAACTCTGGACTTACTGGCAGGAGCTTGGGCCCCAAGACTATCCTGTACTCATGCCTGGAACACATGGTGTAGTTGGTGCGTGGAACAACACGTGGATCCCCTACCTGCTCCTGTAAATCATGTCCTGGGTTTCCTTACTGCCCTGTATGATCAAGGTTTGGCCTACCGCACCATAAACGTGTATAGATCAGCGATTTCAGCTGGCCACGGCGGATGGGAGGGTTTCCCAGCTGGGAAACACGTATTGGTTTGTCATCTTCTACGAGGCATTAAATTTACACGCCCACCACAACCCTGATACACGGCTTTATGGGATGTTAATATGGTTCTTTGTTTATTGGAAGACTAGCCTCCAAACTCAGACCTCACACCCAAACAGGTGTCCACAAAATTAGCCATGCTCCTGTGCTTAATATCCTGTAAAAGGGTGTCAGACATTCGAGCCCTGGATATCGACGCACGGTTCTTCACCCCACACGGTGTCTTGTTTAATATCACCAGACGTACGAAGTCGAGAATCACGTCAGTCTTCTACCCCTCCTTTCCTCACAATGCTAACCTCTGCCAGGTGGCATGCCTCCAGGAGTACGTACTGTGGACCCAGTCATTCAGGAACCCAACAACACATGACCTGTTCTTGGCGGTGAGGAAACCTCATCACCCAGTATCCACGGTAACTCTGGCACGCTGGGTGAAATGGATAATGTCAGCTGCTAACATTGACACATCAGTTTACGGAGCTCATTCTACTGGAGGCACTATGGCATCTAAAGCTTTCTCACTTGGTTGTAAATTGGAAGAGCTTCTCCGCACAGCTGATTGGTCTCGAGAATCGACGTTCAAAGAGTACTATTTTCGTCCAGCAGAACATATCTCGTCTATGGTCATCTCACAGCTTTAAACTAGTCTAATATGGGCCTCTGTGTCCTTTAATAAAATTACCAGATTTTACTAATTACATGATGTAAAGTCATGATTTTATTAAGGACACTGAGGCGAGTATTAGCCCGCCCAATGACAGGTCGTACGATTTATCTTCCCACCCAATTATCTATAACAGGTAGGAGTGGTTTGGATGTTCAGGTGAAGTGCTATATACTAATAATGATTTGGTTTTGTCTTTGCTGGACCCAAGGAGAAATGAGTTAGGATATAAAAGTTTTTAAAACTTTCACAGTTCATATGTATGACAACGATATTTGAACATATTTTACCACATGTCTCTCTGTCTCCTACAGCTTAACCCTATAACTACACCGGTGGATACTCACTGGAACCCTCTACCGGAGATTGTTCAAGTTCATCGTTTTTCCTGTTGATGTGTTCAGCTTCGGCATCAGCTAGAAAGAGGGAGTGGCTTAGGTCACATGAGGGGACATAGAACAAGGACTGATCCCATTGGTTTATATGTTGGAATGTTATATAGTTAACCCTTAAGGGTGTATGTTTTTCTTTTTCTTGATTTATTAATATGTCAATAGCCTTTCTTTACTGCTGAGGAATAAAGAAAGAGACAAAGCCTAATACTCGCCTCCGTGTCCTTAATAAAATCATGACTTTACGTCATGTAATTAGTAAAATCTGGTAATTGTACATACCATTGTCCATCCTACCTTTTAATAATGAGGGGGCAGTCTCTGAGGTTAAATAGTTTGGGTGGTTGGATCAAAACTTCTCTCTCTCCCATCCACTCCAGAATCATCAGATCAGCTCTGGGTTTTAACCCTCTGTTTGGCTTTCCTTACACTTATATCATGTGAGTGTTTTTAACTGAATTGCTTTAATAAAGTAAGTGTTCTACAGTTAGCACTATGGTATATTTATCTTAATTGCAGGTATCTTCAGCCACCAAGTGGACTTTTTTGTATATTACATGCAATTAGTTTTTGCTAAGTTTGATTGCACTACATGATTATAGTACTTGCTCGGTTTACTTTAGAAGTATTATATTGGTATAGCAAGTGGGTCTGCTTTAGGTCAATTAAGCATCTGGGTTGTCCAACTGCCACCCCTTATAGGCTGTGGTATTCAGATCTACTTGCTATAGTCACTAAGGGCTCTCAATTCATTAGACTAGTATATCCCTGGACGATTTGCTAGTTTGATACTTTCTGTTTATCATTTTATCCTTAATTTATTTTCTTTATATCTTTTTCATCTTCGCCAGTAGTATATAATTTTAAGTTGATTTTAAGTTGATTTTCTAATATATTCAGCATATTGTTTTCTATTAATGTCTTTTATCTTTTTATGGATTTGGCTATATATCTTTTTACTAATTTGGCTAGTTATCTTAAGGTTTTTATATATTTTATCATTTGTACTGTGATATTCCTTGTAGTCTGAATATTAGCTACTGGTTATTCCATTTAACTCTCCTTAGTGGAGACAGTCTTTCTTAAAAAAGATTGAAGAAAAAAGATCTCCGATAGTAAATATATATTTTTGAAATATATATTTACTCACTCATTATTCATTTTTCTCACTGTTAGGTTGAGTAGGTAGCCAGAATTTTTTATTGTGGTTGGTTAGGGACTTGAGGACCCTCTAGACACCCTGTGGAGGGGACAGAGTGAGCAGAACTGGCCACAATTTTGGAAACAGTGGTATGTCCAACAATATTTTATTAGTAGACTCCATCCACCAACCAAGAGTGGGGGCCAAGGGGACATTAGGTTCACACAGTTATTACAGTTAATACGGCTGTCCAGTTGCTTGTTTTTAATGACAGTGAATGACACTGTTTTTAATGACAGTGTAGACCAGCATTCTTGGCATGTTTTGTTTAAAACTTCCCTTATACTAATGTGGAGCTTATTTTGCTCCCACAGGCTTTTGAACATTTATTTTTTAATTACTAGCAGAACTCCAATGCACATGTATTGCCAGTTTTATCTTAAACAGCCAACTTATTGATCGGATTTAGGTGTTTGAATTTTGGCTGGCAATAAAAACAGTCAAAACTCGAAGAAAAATAATTGTCCAAATACAGCTGATACGTATTGACTATTTTTTTGTAAAAATAATGAACTTGAGACCATAGTTGGGAGATTTCCAAAAATCTGACCAATGATGGGTGTTTGGGGAAAAACAGTGGGCATCATTACAAACCCCATTGAACAAGAAGGATTTGTAATAACTCCATTTCCATTTACGCCCATTGACTATTTCCTTTAATAGAGGGCATCCTCTACCTTGTTTTCAGGGATCACTGGGAAACCCTGGTCATTTTTATTTCATTGGTACCTTTGAAGGAATGCACCTTGTTTCAAAGGCTCAAGCTTGTAGATAGCGTATGTGGCTTTGCTATATTAAAATTGGCTAACTTGGAATCATGCAATGATTAATGCTCAAAATAACACTTAAGACCATATATGTCTAGTTCCGGGAGCAGACAGCCCCCAGCAGATAGATCCCACCTGAGCTATCTCTCCTAAATCAGTCTGTTTCATTCTCAGTTGCAGGGAATTCTATATTTTTTGGGTGAAATGTTATTGGTATTTGAATAGCTCGAAGAATTTGTTTTACCAAGTTCAGTTAATTGCATTTATATGAGCCATATATAAGGTGCACAATTGTATTTTCCACTGAATAAAGCTGTTCTAATGCACACTTCAGATGAAACTTACTTTGAATCAGTGAACAAGTCTAGTTGCTAACTTTACTTGTTAAAACGGTATAATGTCCATCTACTGTTTTTTGGCACATGGGCAAAAAAAAGCTGATGTTAAACAACATAAGAGAAGAGGGTCTCCAATGTCTTATTCCCTTAAAAATAAATACATGTGTCAATTATCAACCATTATTTCCAGAAGAATAGCATATTTGAATATATAAATGTACGTAGACATTTACCATTTATTTCTCGTAGCACAGATTCTCGCAAGCTATGATCCAAGGCACTCTCTAGTTCTGCAACCTGTGAAATAACGTGAAAGGTTTTTTTACAGTTTCATTACTTTTCTTGGAAGCAGTAGGGTATTAAGGGAGGATGGGGGTGTCCCACCCCTGGTGACAGCCAAGAAGGCAGTGCACTCAGCACCCCTCTATTGGCTCTGCACCGATCCAAATATAACAGAGGGTTTTCATGCTTCTCTGTCTGATCTGCAGTGGCTCAGCACTGTCGATTTGCAGAGAGGAGTACACAGGAACCTAAAGTGATATCCTGCCTCTATACCCTCACCTCTCAGACTGTGCGCTGAAATGACATGCCAGGTAGAGGAGCACGAATACACTACCTCAGCACACTTAGTCATGCTACAATCACATTAGGAAGGAAAAATTAACAAGGCATATAGGGATTAAGAAGTGTGAGAAAGGGCAAGAGGGTTCGGGTGGATATACTGAAAATGGGATGGTGGGCATAGTGAATAGGATGATTTAGTGGTAAACAAACTGAGAGTGGAAGGCAGTGGATAAACAGAGAATGAGGGGCGAACATTCAGAGAATAGTGGTAGAATGACTGAAAATGGAGGGGAGAACAGGCAGAGAATGTGAGAGTTGGGGCTAGATATAATGAAAATGGGAGTGGGCAAACAGAGAATTGGGTGTGGAAAGAGATCGGGTGTAAGGGTGAACAGACAGAATGGGTACAAATATGGGGAGACATAAGCATGGGTGAAAAGAAGAGGGAGACACAATTGGGAGAGAGACAAGGAGGGAGATTAAAGTGGTGGATAGAAGGAGGAGGGAAATTCAAGTGAGGGACAGGGCTATAAAAATGATGTTGTACCTATCTGTGTAGTGTGAGCACTTATTTTCTTCGCACCACAACCAGTAGTGCAATACCCATGGTGGATGGTATTTGGAGTGCCAAGGGGCGGGGGTATCAATGCACAAATCTACCCTGAGTGCCAAACACACTAGGTATGCCTTTGTTTTAAAATAAATATTTATTCACATTTACAGATACACTAATTCACTATACAGTCAATTGCGATAAACTGAAATCCAAAATGCAAAACTAAGTAGCTAAAGTGGAAAGATAGATGAATTAAATAATTTTTCTAGTACAGCTATTTCGGACTGCATATATTTGAAAAATTACTGATGAATTCATAATCTCTTTTTGCAAGATTTCATTAGTACTACAAATATACCTTTACTGCCTAGTCTCATAACGTTTATTTGCAGACCATAATCTGATTTGGAGACCACCCAAATGATTTGTAACTTCACTGACAAAAACAAGCTTGCAGTTTAACAAAATAAAATGATTATGTATTTCGCAAGATAGGCTTTACAGTAATGTTACTATAAATATGTTAATTAATCATTAATCCTCCTCTTGGAATCCTGCCATTGTGAAATATTTGTTCTGTTGCCAATGGCATGCATATTAAGAAAGAACGCAGATTCATATGGTAAACAATTAAGCAACAAAAACACAACAAAGAAAATGTGATAAAAAGTAAAATGGGCATTTTCACTTGAATATTGATCATGGGAATTAAAAATGTATTGAAATATTGAAGCCAATGTTGCTGGACTGAAAACCATGCTATGTCTATTGTCAGCAGTTGAGTGGTATGTTCCCTCCCAGGGTAAGCAGTAAAACTGTCTGAAAATGTTTTGACAACGTATTGGGGTCAATTAGGTGCCATTCACTTCCACCAGGAGAAATGAAAGCTCTCTGCTATGAGCTAAGCCCGGCGGTGAGGACTTAGCTTAATGGCTGAGAGCACTCAGTGGATGCTCTCAGCCAATGAGCTGGTTCTGCCCTAAAGGGCTTAGCTCAGGAAAGCTAACAGAAACTCACAAGCTGTAGCTATCAGGTCTCTTGCAGTGTGTAAGATCTCATGTAAGAAGGCAGATCTCATGTAAGAAGTCTAAAGTTAAACTATTCTAAAATGGTTTGACTACCACCTGGGGTTACTAGGGCACTCTTGGCATTATAACAATGGAGTGTTTCATTATACAAGGATCATACATTATTCCTTAGTCTTGAGTATGTTTTTAAGCTTTTACTAAATGGATATTGCCACCTTCACCCCCTGTTCAAGTAAAATTCTGTTTATGGTTTATGAAACCAGTCAAAATGTCACAGTTACGAAGAAAAGTACCAAATATATTCTACACTGAGTATCGGATGTCTTTGAATCCTGTGAGTTCAATTATATTTATGCTAATAACTTTTGTTGCAGTATGTTGTATTTTTCCTTTTATATGTAGACATATCAAATATGGATATTCTAAGCTGAAACTGTGACGGTGTATGTATTTATTTTTACTGTACTTGTATTGTGATGTTACTTTGAATAGTGATGTATTGTAGACATGTGCATTTGGATTCAGACAAATTTACATTCATTTCAGTTTCAGAATTTGAAAAGCTTTCAAATTCTGAATTCGGCAACATCCTAAATTTCCAAAAACTAAAGATTTTGTGACGAATTGACGTGAAAATCTTTGTATCCATTTGCTGTCATAAGGATAGCAAATTTTTAATGCAATCTGCTTAGTAGATAGATACCTAAATTGGTGTAGGTACATGATATTGCCATAATAAAGAATATCAGATTAGGGACATATCTATTTAGCAACTGAAATAGCAAATGTAAGAAAAAGGGTTCTTATTTTTGTTCTTTCAGTAGTTTAGTAGATAGCTTCCTAAGTTGGTACTCTTATGTGGGATTGCCCTATTTAGAATACCAGATTTGGGCAGTATTTAGTAGATGGATCCGCTAATTTGACTCTTATGTGGGATAATAATACCTAGAAAACAAAATAATGGCACTATTTTGTAGTGCACAGTGTGAGATACATCGGCATTTACCCATACATGCACACTGTGAAATACACATTAATTTACCAATACATGCACACAGTCCTCTGCATGTTCATTTACCTATGCAAGAGGGCTGGTGCAAGATTATTTTATACCCTAAGCAAGATCATCTACTTGCAACCCTCACACACAGACACACAAAACATAAGCTGCCAACTTTGTGTCTCTTTCTTCCCCCAGCCCCTTTGTGCATTTCTTTCACTCCCAATGCCTTTGTGAGTCTTTTGGCGAACCCCTCTATGTGTCTTTTTTACCCTCCCAGCAGCTTTGTGGGTCTCTTTCTATCCCTAGCTCTTTTGTATGCATTTCCCCCCTCCCCAGCTCCTCTGTGTCTCTTGTTCCACAGTGTCTTGTATTTCATTCTCCTCCAGCCCCTTTTGTGCCCACAACCACTTTGTGTGTCTCCCCCAAGTCTCCCTGTGTGTCTCTTTGTCCCCCCCATCCCTTGTGTGCATCTTTGTCTCCATGCAGCCCCTTTGTGTGTCTCTTTTTCTCCCAACCCCTTTGTGTGTCTCTTTTTCCCCATCCCCAGCTTCTCAGTGTGTCTCTCCCCCCTAGCCATCTATGTGTCTCTTTGTACCCCCAGTCCTTGTGTGTTTTTATGCCCCTCAACCCCTCTCTTAGTGCTCCCATCAGCCATCTGTGCATCTCTGTGTCCTCCCAAGCCTATGTGTGTCTTTTTGTCCTATTCCCCTTCCCCTCCTCTGCCTATACCCTAAATGTGATGGCAGATAAGAGCCATTCGGCCCATCTAGTCTGGCCAATTTTCTTAATACTTGCATTGGTCTCTTATATCTAGGACAGCCTTATGCCTATCCCATGCATGCTTAAACTCCCTCACTGTGTTAACCTCTACCACTTCAGCTTGAAGGCTATTCCATGCATCCACTACCCTCTCAGTAAAGTAATACTACCTGATATTTTAAAAAAAAATCTTTGCCCCTCTGTTGCCTCCCTTCATGTAGTGTTGCCGAGCGGATCGCATCTTCTGCTTTCTCTACCTGGTCTGACAGGAAGCAGCTCGTTGCTCTCATCTTAATAGTATTTAGTATTTCATAAAGATAAAATCTTAATGGAATGCTCATAAAGACTGTCTGTGAATTTCACATAAATTAAAATTTCAAAAGATAACATCATCCAGTTCAGACAAGGCAATGCCACTGCAAACATTGCAGATGAAGAGGGGAAATAGAAACATCTCTTGTATTTTCTGTGTGCTTTTTCTGTTCTGATTGCTAAGTGCAAAGCACACTGCTTATACAATTTTCATAGCAGGGAGCTAAGATAGAGATGCCAGTTGTAGGATAAAAAGGTGTGGAGTTTTGCATTCAATATAATATTTTTGCATTTCACAGACACTTATTTGTTAAATATAGGAAAAAGTAAACGTAATATCCTGGGAAGTGATATTTCTCCGTTAATTTAGGCATTTGTAACATTTTTGCAACATGGTTTGGGCTTTACAAATACTCATTTGGGTACTCACATTGATATAGCCCACAGAGCTTTTGAATTCGTGAAATTTATACCTATAAAGGTAATAAGACAGGTTTATTTGAGTTAAATGTGTCGTTTCATAGAGCTAAAAGAAAGTAATGAGAGCTGAGTTTATACAAAAGACACCACAATCTGAAAAACATTGTACACATTCTTAAGGGGTTACTCCAATCACCAAGGCCACTTCTGTGATTTATCTGAATATGCAGTGTTTCTGCACGAAAAAAATCCCCTCCCTACTCGCCACCCACCGGCACTGAGCATGCACACGCATCCTGAGCCAGCAATTAGTCCAATCACGTTTCACTGTAAGATGCCTTTGATTGGACCGCATGTGGCCGCAGTGACATGAGGAGGGGTAGTGGAAGGCAACACCAGTTAAGTAAACGAAATTTAGTCTGTTTTTTCATTCAATTTGTTTATGAAATTCGGTTATTATTTCATTGAAATAACGATCTGTGCTGCGGCTGCATCTTGGAGTCGTTTTGTAGACAACTACCTAAATTAGTACCCTTGTGGGATTGACATATTTCAAGGTACCAAATTAGGGAGCTGTTTAGTAACCCACAAAAGGGTTAGAGAGCTATCTACTAAGTAATTGAAATATACAAAATATGAAAAGCCCTACCTTTTCGTAATGTTGGTCTTCCAGACAACTTTATTAATACTAAGTAAAAAAACACTTAGTATTAGTAAATAAGGAGGTTAAATCCTCCCTCCTGCCTCTACCTGCAGTGTCACAAGTTGGGGCATGTCTACTAAACAGAGAGCCAGTGGCTGCTTACGGTTATAAAAAAAAAAAAAAAAAAGCAACAGGTCAGCTATTGCTGCCTAGTCTCTAATCCAATAAAGATGTACCTAGCACAGGTCCCCCATGCCCCCATGATGAAGAACATGCTAAACAAATTAACAGAGTGGAGACATAATGTCCCATGTTCTCCCACCTGTGGTATGTAAGTGGGGCCACTATAATAAACTGGAGCCTTCTGCCCCCACCCATTGGCAAAGAATAGGGGGCCTACGCAATAAAGCGAGGGAAGGGCCTGTTGTCTCCCCTCAGCCCCACTCATTGACAGTGGGTGTAGGCTCTAAATAATGAGGGGATGATCCTATTCCCCATAAAATCTATCAACCCCGCCCACCAGTGACAAGGGGTCCCCAGTCCCCTCCCTATAAAGAAATCCCTACCTACCCCCTCATCCTAAGAATTATTGGGGGAGGGGCATTAAATTAAAAAAGGACCCAATCGCCCCCCCCCCCCCCCAAAAAAAAAAAATTGACATTCTCACTCACCCATACAGATACACATTGACCAATGAAAACACACACGCTGACCCGTGCAGACATACACTGACACATGCAGGGACACACATTGAACCATGCAGACAATCACACTTATTTTGGTGGGCATGGGTGGCTGGACCCAGCGTTAGGTAAGGCCGCTGATGGCCTGGTAGGTTCCTTGCTGTGCCAGCTGGTGGCTGACACTAACCCTTAGCTGGAATAGAGGGTGAGAAATGCAGGGTAGAGTAGAAGAGGGGATAGTAATTGTTTTTACTTGCTTTTCCTGCTCCCTTTTCTGCTGGCTGTCTTCTTTTGGCCCATTCTCACTCCCATGCGTGGAGGGAGTAGTGGTAGTGCCATATTTAAGTCATAGCCCTGCCTACTCTCCTCCGTTTAATGTAGTGTCTCAGCAGACCACCAAAAAGGAGAAGAAGGTGGTCTGTAGTCTCCTTTTCCTGTATGCCGTCTGCTGCATACAATACCACAGCGGCCGACTCCTGCAACTGCTCCTTTGGCATGGGAATGGGCTGGCCAGTAAGGGAGATCTTGGACCTCAACCTCGGTGGCTTTATTTAAAATCCAGCGAGCCCTGGTGATTCATGTCACTGATGCCATTCAAATGGCATTAATGCACACCTTGCTGCATGTCAATTGTCCAGGCCAGCCCATTGAGTGAGGACTGTTTCATTGCTCTACGTGCCCTTAGTGCTCACACTATGCTTATTGGGGAAAAAAATGGAACAAGAGGACCCTAAAATCACGATTCTCCCACTGGAATGTTGTGAATAATAGTCTTATGGAAATCTCAAACTTATTGTGGATCTGAGAATGCCAAATTATCATTTTTTTAAAATACCATTTTCTTTTTAATTGCTTTTTACCTTTCAACAACAAAGGAGACTACCAGGTTCAGGCCTGAGAGTTGCACTTTGTCAGCTATAAGAGTTGCTACCTGGAGGAAGCAGAAGGGGAAATGGTGTAATAACCATATACTCATCAGAAATAACAAGAGGCAGAAAAAATCAAGAGAGAAAGGAGACACTAATAGAAAGAGAAAGGGAGAAAGAGAGATAGGAACAATATGAGAATGATTGTAAGAAGGGGGGGAGGAAGGAAACATGGAGTGTGACACAATTAAACATAAGCAGGGCGAGTATATATTTTAATTACAATTATTATGCATGACTGGATATAAAATAAATATTTATGTTGTACACTTGTCAATTAATTAATTATTTTTATTTTATTATTATTATTATTATTATTATTATATAAAAAAAATATATATTATTCAGTACCCGGTAAAGAGGTCGCCTAATAGGTTTTTATAAAATATTGACACTAAATTCAAAAAGTAATATAGGGAAACAAATCTCACCATATTGACAGAAAATACTTGGCTGGTGACTAAATATGGCAAGACGACCATTCCTTGTAACAGTCCAGTCATCTCCATGGTGATATTCTGAGGAGTCACGGTTACCATAGGAGCCTTTGTAGCGGTTATTACTAGTTCCATAGCCTGTGACTGAGGATAATGGTGCTTTATCTGTGATGTAGACAATAACAGCAATACAATGGACACACTGTCTTTTAGTTTGTAAATATTTTTAGGCTAAGATAGAAATAAAACATATAGGAGGTCAGCCCAGAAAGTATCCAATCATGTAATAGGAAAAATTAGAGACATTTTTTAAAGAAGATACAAAATACAAAGAAACATAGGGCAATGAGGCCTCGGTCCCCTTCAAACTAGGTCCCTCACACACTAATCACATCATCTCTTCCACTGTTCAAAACACTCCGCAAAATCCTTTGGTGGAATCGCCATCAGCTACCTTGTCGTATGTACCTGAATCTCATTGAGGGTCTGAAATCCCTTGCTTTTCAAAGGTAATTTTAGTTTTGGGAAAAGGTAGAAGTCGAGGGGCGCAAAATCTTTCAACATATTCTCGACCATCTTTGAAGCATTTACGCAACACTTATTTGTGCTGCACCTATCGTCCCTGAAAGCCTTCTAAATCATCCATATAGTTTCAGTGGAGAAATGTTCAAGTGTAACACAACATTTAATGCATTTATTACTCTACTCGCTAAGCCATTTTGAATGCGACAGCCACACAGTATAAACATAGAATTTGTCACTTTTATAAATTAATCTGGTTATAGCCCCTGGCTGCCAGACAACAGGCCCTGGTAATTTCTAGTATGGTTAGCTCAGTGGAGCTAAACTCGAGGAGGGCAATTGTCCAGAGCACCTGCTTTGCAAATACTTCTCATTGAGCTGCACTGGAAAGTCTGTGATTGGAAAGTCTGGGCTGTGGGAAGAATAGGGCTTGCAAAGGCTTCAGACAAGAGACATTTGCAAGCTGTTTTAGATATACTTCCAATGCAAAATGCATAATTAAGTGCATGCATGTTTTAATTTGAAGTATATCTACTAAACAGTGATTTTATATATTTATTTAATTTGGGAAGTATAGTGTCCTTTTAAGTAATAAATAATCCTGTTATTTTCCAGTTAGAAAAAAGAACAAATGAGGCATTTGTTACATGTGAGTTGACAGAGGAAGAGGTTCTATTTCAACTGTCAAAAGTAAAGTCAAATAAGTGAATGGGGCCTGATGGAATACACCCAAAGTTATTAAAAGAGCTTAGTGGTGTACTAGCAAAACCATTAACAGATTTATTTAACCAATCATTGTTAGCAGGAGTAGTCCCCGAAGATTGGAAGTTAGCGAATGTTGTGCCCATTCACGAGAAAGGTAGTAGGGAGAAGTCGTGCAACTATAGGACAGTAAGCCTTACTTCAGTAGTGGGGAAAGTAATGGAAACCATGTTAAAGGATAGGATTGTTGAACATCTAAAATCACATGGATTTCAAGATCAGAGACAACATGGGTTTACTTCAGGGAGATCATGCCAAACTAATCTTATAGATTTTTTTGATTGGGTAACTAAAATAATAGATCAGGGTGGTGCAGTATACATTACTTACCTAGATTTCAGTAAGGCTTTTGACACTGTTGCACATAGAAGGCTTATCAATAAACTGCAATTATTAAGTTTGGATTCCAATATTGTTGAATGGGTAAGGCAGTGGCTGAGTGACAGGCAACAGAGGGTTGTAGTCAATGGAGTATATTCGAAGCTTTGGCTTGTCACCAGTGGGGTACCTCAGGGATCTGTACTTGGACCCATTCTCTTTAATATTTTTGTTAGTGATATTGCAGAAGGTCTTGATGGTAAGGTGTGTCTTTTTGCGGATGATACTAAGATATGTAACAGGGTTGATGTTCCAGGAGGGATAAGCTAAATGGCAAATGATTTAGGTAAACTAAAAAAATGGTCAGAGTTGTGGCAGCTGCAGTGCAAGATAATGCTTCTTGGACGTAAAAACCAAAGGGCAAAGTACAGAATATTTAATAGATCAACCTCAACATCTGAGGAAAGGGATTTAGGGGTAATTACTTCAGATGACTTAAAGGTAGGCAGACAATGTAATAAAGCAGCAGAATGCTTGGTTGTATAGGGAGAGGTATTAGCAGTAGAAAGAGATAAGTGCTCATGCCATTCTACCGAACACTGGTGAGACCTCACTTGGAGTATTGTACGAAGTACTGGAGACCATATCTCCAGAAGGATATTAATACTTTAGAGAAGTGTTCAGAGAAGGGATTGCAGGATAAAACTTACCAGGAATGATTAAATTATCTTAACATGTATAGCTTGGATGAAAGACGAGACAGGGGGGGATTTGCTAGAAACATTTAACCCCTTTAGGACCGGACTGTTTTTGCGATGTTGTACATTTGCAGCCAGGCCTCTTTTTACACTTTTGTGGTGTTTGTGTTTAGCTGTAATTTTCCGTTCTCTCATTTACTGTTCTCTCATTTACTGTTTACTGTTCCCGTTGGGCTTTTGGAATAAAGACCTAATATTCTTTTTTGGATAAATCCTGGGAGTGCTGATTTTCTCTTTTCTGTGTCTATTAGTGCAATCGAGCACCGGGTCTACAAATATGTGAGTTGGAGTGCAAGGCTTTTTTCTTTTTTTATATACATACACATATATATATATATATATATATATATATATATATATATATATATATATATATATATATATATATATATACACACACACACGGGTGTAATTTAATTATAACTGTATTTTTATATTAATATACGTATATATTAATATAAAATACACTTAGTATGACATCATATATATATATATGATATATAGTTTTTTTTTATTATTAACATAAACCTTTATTTATTTTTTATTTTTATTTTACACTAGCAGGGAGACTACCTGTCAGCACAGGACCACAGGTTCTGTGTATTTTTAATCTGTAGTTTCTTACACCAGTACAGTTGCAAGAAAAAGTATGTGAACCCTTTGGAAAAATCTGGATTTCTGCACAAATTGGTCATAAAATGTGATCTGATCATCATCTAAGTCACAACAATAGACAATCACAGTCTGCTTAAGCTAATAACACACAAAGAATGAAATGTTGCCATGTTTGTATTGAACACACCATGTAAACATTCACAGTGCAGGTGTAAAAAGTATGTGAACCCCTAGACTAATGACATCTCCAAGAGCTAATTGGAGTGAGATGTCAGCCAACTGGAGTCCAATCAATGAGATGAGATTGGAGGTGTTGGTTACAGCTGCCCTGCCCTATAAAAAACACACACCAGTTCTGGGTTTGCTTTTCACAAGAAGCATTGCCTGATGTTAATGACGCCTCGCACAAAAGAGCTCTCAGAAGACCTACGATTAGGAATTGTTGACTTGCATAAAGCTGGAAAGGGTTATAAAAGTATCTCCAAAAGCCTTGCTGTTCATCAGCCCATGGTAAGACAAATTGTCTATAAATGGAGAAAGTTCAGCACTGCTGCTACTCTCCCTAGGAGTGGCCGTCCTGTAAAGATGACTGCAAGAGCACAGTGCAGACTGCTCAATGAGGTGAAGAAGAATCCTAGAGTGTCAGCTAAAGGCTTACAAAAGTCACTGGCAAATGCTAACATCCCTGTTAGCGTATCTACAATACGTAAAACACTAAACAAGAATGGATTTCATGAGAGCATACCACAGAGGAAGCCACTGCTGTCCAAACAAAACATTGCTGCACGTTTACAGTTTGCACAAGAGCACATGGATGTTCCACAGCAGTACTGGCAAAATATTCTGTGGACAGATGAAACCAAAGTTGAGTTGTTTGGAAGAAACACACAACACTATGTGTGGCGAAAAAGAGGCACAACCCACCAACATCAAAACCTCTCCCCAACTGTGAAGTATGGTGGTGGGGGCATCATGGTTTGGGGCTGCTTTGCTGCGTCAGGGCCTGGACGGATTGCTATTATCAAAGGAAAGATGAATTCCCAAGTTTATCAAGACATTTTGCAGGAGAAATTAAGGCCATCTGTCTACCAGCTGAAGCTCAACAGAAGATGGGTGTTGCAACAGGACAATGACCCAAAGCATAGAAGTAAATCAACAACAGAATGGCTTAAACAGAAGAAAATACGCCTTCTGAAGTGGCCCAGTCCGAGTCCTGACCTCAACCCGATTGAGATGCTGTGGCATGACCTCAAGAAAGCGATTCACACCAGACATCCCAAGAATATTGCTGAACTGAAACAGTTCTGTAAAGAGGAATGGTCAAGAATTACTCCTAACCGTTGTGCACGTCTGATCTGCAACTACAGGAAACATTTGGTTGAAGTTATTGCTGCCAAAAGAGGTTCAACCAGTTATTAAATCCAAGGGTTCACATACTTTTTCCACCTGCACTGTGAATGTTTAAATGGTGTGTTCAATAAAATCATGGCAACATTTCATTCTTTGTTTGTTATTAGTTTAAGCAGACTGTGATTGTCTTAGATGATGATCAGATCACATTTTATGACCAATGTGTGCAGAAATCCATATCATTCCAAAGGGTTCACATACTTTTTCTTGCAACTGTATATTATTACTAGTTGATGTGGAAAATTAAGATCCTGGCCAATCAAAATACCTTTTCGAATCCTATGCATAAGGTTACTTAATAGTTATAGCATAACCTGGGATTAAAAAGTATTGGAATTTGCCGAAATATCATACCTTTGGAATGATTGTTCCATAGTCTCCTGTTCGTAACCAAAATGCATGAGGAAACTGTGAAAAAGAAGTTAAACTGTGAGAAAAGCTAAATAAAGCTACTATAAGACTTTGCAAATCAAGTCATCTTCCTTAATAAAAAAAAGTTACTTTACAATATTTGAAATTATAAAAATGAATCCACAGAATATTTCTGCATTCTTTAAAAAAAAGTGACAAGCAAAAATAAATAAAAATAAGGCAAAAATAACATGGTTATTCACCGTACTCCTAATTTTAGTAAATTATGCTCTCAATCTAATATTTTTGGATAAGCTTTCTGAAAAAAAATATTATTTTTAGATAAACATTTAAATCAGGAACCTCTACTTAACTACGAGAAATACGAAGATAGATGAAGAAACACCGAACTAGAGCTCCAGAGACTTTGTAAACCCTAATCACACTAGTCTATAAGAAGAATACAGTAATTGTTATTAGATCTACCTTTAATGTAACCTATTGTCAACCCGTTTAATCCTGATTCTGTATAAGCTATATCTTACTATGTTGTAAACTCGCTTTAACAATGTATGTTTATTTTCAAAACTATAAAACAATAAAAATTATTAAATAATAAAAAAAAACATTTAAATCAATTTAATATTTGGAAAAATTATTTAATATATTGATATATTTTTATATATGATATATTTTTGGGATATTTTAACATTTTCAAAAACTATTTAAAAAAAAGTATCAAAACATATTAAATCATTGTAAAAAAAGTTTTTCCAAAAATATTAAATTGAGGTCTAAATCTGATTGACAAACATTTTGGCTAAAATAGCTGAACAGTTATAGTCACAGCTTAACTATTTTAGTTTTGTAATTCCTATTAAATTTGCATTCAGTGTTTAGTGAATAATCATAAGAATTGGAAAATTTCTTCCAACTTTCTTGTCTAATTTTTGAAAATCAATTTTACTTCATTTATATTACAATGAAAACACATCGTCTAACCAAAGGTACAAAAGTCACCTGTGATCTTCCACGCATTAAAAGAAAAGAAGGAAATGGTAAAAGTGATAGCGAACCATAAGAGAAAATTATATTCTACTTATATAGTTCGTATCAATAACTCTGTTTAACACTGTTTATCAGGGGTCACTAACCCCCTGGTTAGTTGAAAGCCATGAAAATAACTATCCAGAAAAAAAAGGTTATGAAACCACATACTGCACCCACATAGTGTTCTATCGGGGTCACTATTTAGGGGTGTTAGTTATAACTGGGCAATTCCAGTAATATTAAATCTACCCCACTAGGGGTCACTGTTCCACCAAATATTAATAAATAATGATTACCTTGTCTTTCTAAGTTAATTTTGAATATATGTTATTATTGCAATTATTGTGCTAAATACAAAATAATCATTATTATTTATTTATATTTGGGGGAACAGTTACATCTAGAGGGGTAGATTTCATATTACTGGCATTGCCCAGTTTTAACTAATTCACCTGAACGGTAACCCCTATATATGTGGGTGCAAGTGCGCGGTTTTATAAAAAAAAATCTGGATAGCAATCTTCATGGGTTCAACTAAGTAGTGGGTTAGTGACCCCTGGTGAGCAGTGTATAAACTGCAATTCCTTTTACCAGATGGAATGCATTATTGATACAAATTATACACTTTTCAATGTAGAACATACGTTTCTCTTATGATTCACTATCACTTTTATTATTTTTTCTTCTCTTTTAATGTGTGGGAAGATCACAGGTAGTGATGTACCGAACTGTCCGCCGGCGAACAGTTCCCGGCGAACTTAGCGTGTTCGCGTTCGCCGCGGCGGGCGGACACATGCGCAGTTCAATCCGCCCCCTATTCGTCATCATTGGGCAAACTTTGACCCTGTGCCTCTCGGTCAGCAGACACATTCCAGCCAATCAGCAGCACTCCCTCCCTTCCACACCCTCCAACCTCCCTCCCAGCATCCATTTTCGATTCATTCTGAAGCTGCATGCTTAGTGAGAGGAGGGAAAGTTTAGCTGCTGCTGATTAGATAGGGAAATTGATAGCTAGGCTAGGGTATTCAGTGTCCACTACAATCCTGAAGGACCCATCTGATCTCTGCTGTAAGGACAGCACCCCAAAAAGCCCTTTTTAGGGCTAGAACATCAGGCTGCTTTTTTTTTTTTTTTTTCTGTGTAATGTAATTGCAGGTGCCTGCCAGCTTCTGTGTGAGGTTCACATTGGATACTGTGCCCACTTGCCCAGTGCCACCACTCATATCTGGGGTCACAATAGGTTAAGCTTTAGATTTAAAAGAAATAATTTTTTTTCACTGTAATAGAAGAGCAGTTGCCTGCCTGCCAGCTTCTGTGTCAGGTTGGATGCCTTGCCCATTTGCACAGTCAGTGCCACCACTCATATCTGTTTTTACAATAGGTTAAGCTTTAGATTTAAAATAAATAATTTTTTTTCACTGTAATAGAAGAGCAGTTGCCTGCCTGACAGCTTCTGTGTCAGGTTGGATGCCTTGCCCATTTGCACAGTCAGTGCCACCACTCATATCTGTTTTTACAATAGGTTAAGCTTTAGATTTAAAAGAAATAATTTTTTTTCACTGTAATAGAAGAGCAGTTGCCTGCCTGCCAGCTTCTGTGTCAGGTTGGATGCCTTGCCCATTTGCACAGTCAGTGCCACCACTCATATCTGTTTTTACAATAGGTTAAGCTTTAGATTTAAAATAAATCATTTTGTTTCACTGTAATAGAAGAGCAGTTGCCTGCCTGCCAGCTTCTGTGTCAGGTTGGATGCCTTGCCCATTTGCACAGTCAGTGCCACCACTCATATCTGTTTTTACAATAGGTTAAGCTTTAGATTTAAAAGAAATATTTTTTTTTCACTGTAATAGAAGAGCAGTTGCCTGCCTGCCAGCTTCTGTCAGGTTGGATGCCTTGCCCATTTGCACAGTCAGTGCCACCACTCATATCTGTTTTTACAATAGGTTAAGCTTTAGATTTAAAAGAAATAATTTTTTTTCACTGTAATAGAAGAGCAGTTGCCTGCCTGCCAGCTTCTGTGTCAGGTTGGATTCCTTGCCCATTTGCACAGTCAGTGCCACCACTCATATCTGTTTTTACAATAGGTTAAGCTTTAGATTTAAAAGAAATCATTTTTTTTCACTGTAATAGAAGAGCAGTTGCCTGCCTGCCAGCTTCTGTGTGAGGTTCACATTGGATACTGTGCCCACTTGCCCAGTGCCACCACTCATATCTGTTTTTACAATAGCTTAAGCTTTAGATTTAAAATAAATATTTTTTTTCACTGTAATAGAAGAGCAGTTAGTTGTCTGCAAGCGTCTGGGTGTCAGGCCTACTTCAGCATGTGCTCTGCAGACCTGTGCCAGCATGCTTTGACAGTTGCCAATCATATCTGGTGTCTCTTTAGCGTGCTTTTACAAAGAAAAAAGGTTTCCAGTGTAAGCTAATAGCAGCCAGTCAGTGTCCTTCAAGCGGCTCTGTCAGGCCTTCCCTCAGCGTGTGCCCTGCACAACCCTGCCAGCGTACTTTGACAGTTGCCACTCATATCTGGTGTCTCTATAGCGTGCTTTTACAAAGAAAAAAGGTTTCCAGTGTAAGCTAATAGCAGCCAGTCAGTGTCCTTCAAGCGGCTCTGTCAGGCCTTCCTTCAGCGTGTGCCCTGCACAACCCTGCCAGCGTACTTTGACAGTTGCCAATCATATCTGGTGTCTCTATAGCGTGCTTTTAAAACCAAAATTTTGTTTCCACTATAGTAGAAGAGCAGTTGCCTGCCAGCTTCTGTGTGAGGTTCACAGTGGATACTGTGCCCTCTTGCCAAGTGCAACCACTCATATCTGTTTTTACAATAGCTTAAGCTTTAGATTTAAAATAAATATTTTTTTTTCACTGTAACAGAAGAGCAGTCAGGGAACAGTCCCTATTCTGCTCTGTGTCAGTGTGTATCATGTCTCTGTGGACGGGGAACAGTCTCTATTCTGCTCTGTGTCAGTGTGTATCATTGTCTCTGTGGACGGTGAACAGTCTCTATTCTGCTCTGTGTCAGTGTGTATCATGGTCTCTGTGGACATGGAACAGTCTCTAATCTGCCCTGTGTCAGTGTGCATCAGGGGCTTTGAGGACAGGTGTCAATCCATACCTGCCAAGTGACCCTATGTAGGGGTAACAGTCCCTATTCTGCTCTGTGTCAGTGTGTATCATGGTCTCTGTGGACGGGGAACAGTCTCTATTCTGCTCTGTGTCAGTGTGTATCATGGACTCTGTGGACAGGGAACAGTCTCTATTCTGCTCTGTGTCAGTGTGTATCAGGGGCTTTGAGGACAGGTGTCAATCCATACCTGCCAAGTGACCCTATGTAGGGGGAACAGTCCCTATTCTGCTCTGTGTCAGTGTGTATCATGGTCTCTGTGGACGGGGAACAGTCTCTATTCTGCTCTGTGTCAGTGTGTATCATGGTCTCTGTGGACAGGGAACAGTCTCTATTCTGCTCTGTGTCAGTGTGTATCAGGGGCTTTGAGGACAGGTGTCAATCCATACCTGCCAAGTGACCCTATGTAGGGGGAACAGTCTCTATTCTGCTCTGTGTCAGTGTGTATCATGGTCTCTGTCGACAGGGAACAGTCTCTATTCTGCTCTGTGTCAGTGTGTATCAGGGGTTTTGAGGACAGGCGTCAATCCATATCTGCCAAGTGACCCTATGTAGGGGGAACAGTCCCTATTCTGCTCTGTGTATGTGTGTATCAGGGGTTTTGAGGACAGGTGTCAATTCATATCTGCCAAGTGACCCTATGTAGGGGGAACAGTCCCTATTCTGCTCTGTGTCAGTGTGTATCAGGGGTTTTGAGGACAGGTGTCAATCCATACCTGCCAAGTGACCCTATGTAGGGGGAACAGTCTCTATTCTGCTCTGTGTCAGTGTGTATCAGGGATCATTAGGATAGGTGTCAATCCATATCTGCCAAGTGACCCTATGTAGGGGGAACAGTCCCTATTCTGCTCTGTGTCAGTGTGTATCAGGGATTTGACTATCTTTATTCAGATTGAAAAATTACAATTCCATGTTTACTTTATCGTTTGTTTGATTTTTGTGAACCATATATAAACTACAAACAGCGTGAAAACTATAAAAACTCAAGTGGCCATGCTGATCAAATTAAATAGTATGCTTTACACAGCGTATAAGGGTGATGTCACAGCACAACGGGAATCTAACAGGGGAAGAGGTGAAAGTCATCCTCCCCCTCCCACGACCCCGCCATATCTCTATTCTGCTCTGTGTCAGTGTGTATCATGGTCTCTGAGGACGGGGAACAGTCTCTATTCTGCTCTGTGTCAGTGCGTATCAGGGGCTTTGAGGACAGGTGTCAATGTTAGGTGATTTCTGCCCTTTATGGATTAAAAGCAGACTCTGCATCAACTGTGCAATTTTCCATGGGAGTTTTGCCATGGATCCCCCTCCGGCATGCCACAGTCCAGGTGTTAGTCCCCTTGAAACAACTTTTCCATCACTTTTGTGGCCAGAAAGAGTCCCTGTTGGTTTTAAAATTCGCCTGCCCAGTGAAGTCAATGGCGGTTCGCGCGGTTCGCCGGTTCGCGAACATTTGCGGAAGTTCGCGTTGGCTGTTCGCGAACCGAAAATTTCGGGTTCGCGACAACACTAATCACAGGTGATTTTTGTATCTTTATTTAGACAGTGTTCATTTTTGATAGGTTTTTCATTTTAATATGAATGAATAAAAAGTGTTTTAATTACACAACATTTTTTACTGTATTATTTCTGGGTGCTAAAACCTTTTGGTCCACTGGTGGACCATCTCAAACAGACTGGTTCCACAATCTTATTTAAAGGTATAGTTTTCTGTAAAGGTTATATTACATAATGTTAAAGGACTTCTCACACCCAATAAATGCAGACAGTGGCAGATGTGGTGATTATGCAGGAGACACATTTTACTAGGTCTCGTACCCCGGCATATTGCAATGACATCTTTACCTCCCACTTTCATGCAGTGGTTCAGACCAGTTGCAATGGAGTCCCAATACTAATTCACAAAAGGTCCCTTTTGCATGTAAACCCATTAGCCATGATAAGTCAGATTCATGCTTTTATGGACCTCCCATCCAAAATGTCATCATAGGAGGGGATTTTAATGCGGCAATAAACCCCTCCCTGGATAGATCTGGGTTAGTGACTGGGGCATACCCTCCCTCTAGATAGCGCCTTCTAAGATTCCTTAAGACACCCACAACTTTTATGAAACTGGTGGATCCTAAACCCTACAGCATGGGACTACACATTCTACACATAATATGTAAGAATTGCACCCACTAAACTGTTAGGTCTCAGGCTCCATTCTCTCTGGAGCTTAAAGGTAATTGTACTAAGTTTTTCTCCCTTGCCAGTCCAATCTTGCTGTGGCTGGCCCTACCTTCATGGCTGAAATCATTAATCTTGATGGTCTCAGCCAATGCAACACTGTCCCATAGGAAAACGTTGGAAAGCTATGGCAGTGAATCATGTGCCAATTATTATTATTATTATTATTATTATTATTATTATTATTATTATTATGTTATTTATATAGCGCCATCAAATTCCGCAGCACTTTACAATGGGTGGACGAATGGACACTGATCACACACCTAAAATAACTTATAGCTCAATGTGCAACATACTGAATTTCTTTCTTCGGGTGAATATATGTTGTCAAAATAACTTTATTGCCAACTATCCTATATCTGTTTAGATCCATATCATTGCCCATTTACAGATCAATTAATAAGTGACAATTTGAGGGTAAAAGCAAAAATCCAATATATATATATATATTCAGGACTTAAAATGTCCTATTCTACTATTAAGATATTAAAATATAATTGCCACCTCCTCAGAGGCTATCATAGCTGATGATCTTAGTTCAATCAAGTGTTTTCACAAAGAGGCACTGAGACCTATGGCATATGCAGGCAATCACAGCACTCCACCAACCTGATGCATCTCATAGAGAAGCACTGATTATAATGCGTGTTATAATTATATGTGAGAAGCATCAGATGAGTTTGGCATCATGATAGAGTGCATGAGGACACCGAACGTCAAGAAATCATTAGTTTTTCAGTAGGAACTGCTTCTAGTGATTGTTTCTTTGACAGCCAAAAGAGGTGTTTTCTCTGACAAATGTAAATGTTGCAATTTCTCAGAATCTGTAATGTTTTATATGGACAGAGAAAGGAGGCCACATCTTTGTACCAAATTAACTATATAAAGATATAGTTGTTTTGGTGCTTAGAATGTCCATGTCATATAAGTTCCATAATGCCAAGTAGGTGGCACAGTAATTTTGATCTCAAGACATTCCACAGACATAATTGCAAACCAGTGATGCATTGATGGCAAACCTCTCCAGCTAAGGAGCATCTGTTTTTACCCCCCTCATTCAAATTTTGCAATTTGTGTCACAGTTTTTATGACATCTGCTGGAGAACTTTTTGACTAAATCCAAGTCTATCAAGATCACTCATTCCTCTCACCTGCTCATGTGTGAGAACCAGCTTTAAAGTATTCATTGTAAAGTAGTTTTTCCCTATAGAGTTAAAGAAGTATTCCGACAGTCCAATATAAACCATAGATGTTCTTTCATTGGGTAAATTTATATGGATTTCTGGAAAGAGATCATTCCGAGATGATCCAACAGGGTGAACGGATCCCTGAAATGAAACAAATCTGCTTTAGTGACCTTAAGATGCTTTTGCTATAATAGATTAAAAGGCCAACAAATTAAGGTAGACAAGTCAACGTCACATTATATCTTCAGATACAAACATACATATAATTTAAAACCTTAGAACATTACAACATAAAATATTTATTATTTGGGCAGTGTCCCTTTACACTGGTGAAAGACATGATAAGCTATGGCACTGGACAAGGTTCTGTAGGTTTGGTTTACGGCAGGAAATGATGCTTTCTCTGCTTGTTCCATTATTTCCATGAGCGCTTTGTAATTTAAAAGTTAACAAGTGACTGTCTCTGATAATTCGGAGTCAACTGTGTTACCTATGTCTCCTGGAAGTGTCTATAGATGCACCAAATATCTTTCTATTAAGACATTTCATGGAGTACCTTCATAACATCATAAGGCCACTTATATTTTATGGAATGCCAGATATTCAGAAATCCATGATCTTTAATGAAATCTTGACAACAGTTATATCTTTGATTTACAATCACTGGCCCGAGGTAACAAATCATGCTTAGTTCTGCATTCAAAAATGTATATTTGATGCCCAGCATACAATCCAATCAAGGAGCACAACCGTAAATATTAACAATTTCATTTAGATAGGTCCCAGAACAAGGTAAGAATTCTATGTCATTAAAACCTCAGATGAAACAACACGGGGGCAAGGTAAAATACAAGGATATTAAATTGTTAACTGGATATATTTATTTTTTTGATTACTTGATTTTTCTTTATTAAGTTTGTGCATATAGCGTTGACTATAGAGTTGATTTGCATCAAAGCTTTTTTTTTATTCATACTAATCAAAAACAAATAATTGCAACTATTCTTTTTAGAAAGTGTGGGTTAACATCGGCTGATATTTATCTTTCTGTTATTTCTGTTATTTTCTTTCAAAATCTATGCTCATGTAGGTGTATCATAACATAGATAATTATATAATTCCTATAAGCACCACTAGGTGGCACTATATATTGCCATATAATAATAACAATATTGTGTTTTGCAGCACTGTTTAACCCCTTAAGGACAGAGCTTCAGAAGCTTGTCTTTCACTTAATGACAACGGCATGTTTTGTAGCCCCATGTAGCTAGAGCGCAGCTAAGCGGAAAAAGGCCTTGACAGGGGTTAGGAGGCGGGCTTAGGAGGAAGTAAGCGAGGGTTGGAATTATGGGTAAGTGGGATTGGCTATTTAAATGAGCAGCCATTTTAGGTGAGTCATTCTAACTTCCTACCTGGTCGAGTTTGTGTTCACCTCGGGGAGCGCGGACTTTGCTTGGTCGGATTTCTTTTGTCTCCTCTGCAGGAACAATGGACGACGTGGAGCGTTTGCTGGAAGGGATCAGGTCGGCAGCACGGCATCAAGGTGTGGAATGGCTACGGGCACAGCTTGGCCCTGCCCTGGCGGAGGCGGCGGATCGGGACGGCGATGGCGGGAGACCGGTCCGGGCCCGGAGGCCCCCGAGGAGGCTAAGCCCGGGCGAGGGGCCCGGTGAAGTGGTACCCGGTAGCAGTGGAGTTCCAGTTTCGACCGGCAGCAGGCCCGGGAGCCGCGTGGTCGAGGCCTTGCCTCCCCGTGTGCGGACGGAGCCTCGGATGTGCACTAGGCGGCAAAGGGATATCGTGGACGGGGGCGCGGCTGCTAGCAGGTCGGAGGCGGCCGGGCGGCCCCCTGGTGCTTCGAGACCCACGGAGGGGAGGCCCAGGAGGGCTTCCCCCCCTTCGGACAGCGGAGACGATGAGGAGGCTGGATCCGGGAGACCACATGGCAGGCATCAGGCAAGTGCAGAGGGCTCAGGTCGGGGCCCTCTTGGCGGGAAGGTTGTTCGGGGGAGCTCTGCCACTGGGGGGGGGCGGGAGTAAGCCGGTTGGGGGTACACAGGCCTTAGTGGGAAAGGGGGAGGGCCCTGGGGCCCCGAAGAGAAAATGTGGCTCTAAAGGAGTAAGTTCTAAGGGTGGTAGGGGTTCCCGGGAGGGGGCCAGGTCAGACAGAGGGTCTCCCGTAGGGGTGGTGGGTAGTTCGGGGCCATCGGGGTCTGGCAAGCAAGGGGTCAGAGGTAAAGGGGTGGGGGAGGGGGTTTCGGAGGTAGCTAGGCATGGGCGTAGGGTAGGCCGGGAGTCGGGTCTTTCCGTAGTGGAGGGGCGCAGGGAGGGCCCGGGTTCCAGGAGTAGTAGTGACAGTCCCTCGCCCGTTAGATCTCTGGGGTCCCGGGATGCTCGGGGGCGGTCGGGTCGGCACTGCTCCCCCTCGGATAGCTCAGCAGGGGAAGGTGCGGCAGCCCCTCGGTATGGACAGCAGGGGCGGCTTGCTGGTAGAGACGGGAGGAGTCGTAGCCCCAGGGGTTCCCGGGTGCCACGTGGTGGTAGAGGTCAGCGGGAGGCTTCGGTGCAGAGCAGGCGCTCCCGGGGTCGGGACGGGAGGGGAGTGGATGTTCGTTACCCCCTACCCAGGACTTCTTCTCCTTGTCCTAGATTTCGGAGCCGTTCTGCTTCCTCACAGGCTGGGCACCGGGTGGGCTCCCCGGTCGGCGAGATGGCGGCGGAAGTTCCTCTTCCCGGACGTCAGGCGATCTGTACTGCAGCCCCCACCGCTCCGGTGTCGGGGGGCTTGGCCGGTGAGTCCAGTGGGTCACTACACTCTAGCGCACTAGTTACCACACTTCAGGCACTACTCCACTCATTGGGGGCGGGGGGTGACACTAGCGGCGTTGGTCAGGTGTGGGCTCCGGGTGCAGTGGCTTCAGGTTCTCGGATCCGGGATTCCGCGGGGCCTAGTTCGGGCGGGGATTTGGTGGTGCCGCAGGACGTAGGGGAGGTTGGGAGCGAAAGGGCTGAGTTGTCCGGGGGTATCCCCGACGCGGCTAGGCAGCACGCGTACGTATCTTTTGCGGGCCCACTGGGGGTCCATTTGAAACAGGACGTGAAGGATAAGATTTGGAAGGGCGAGTTCTGTGAGATTTTCTCCCTCCTCCCGTTAGAGGACTTCATTGACCTCAAGGAGGAGGATAAGAAGGATGAGAAAAAAGAGGAGGAGGAGAAGAGGAAGCGGTACCGCAAGATACCGAAGTCCTTCGGTAATTGGTTGCGGGCTTTTTGTGTGCTGGCTAGCGTGCTCGGCGAGAAATCGCCGGGGTTGTGCTCGTCTTTGTTCTGCTATTTGGATGGCATTTGGGAGGCGTACCGGACTTACGGGGGGTTGGCATGGTGGAGGTACGACGAGCAGTTTCGGCAGCGGCTGGCGGCTAACCCGGGTATGCGGTGGGACCAAATGGACCTGCCGCTCTGGATGAAGCTAATGATGGCGCAAAAAGCGCAGCCCTTTCAGAGCTCGGCCGGCGCCAGGGGGCAGTCCGCCTCGTCGGCCACCTTACAAAAGGGCTTATGCTGGCTCTATAACGAGGGCCAATGCAAATGGGGAGCCTCCTGTCGTTTCAAGCATGAGTGCTCCGGCTGCGGGGGAGCTCATGGGCTCAACCGCTGCTTTAAGAAGGGTAAGTCCGGAGGCGCCGGCGCGCCTGTCGCGCCGGGGGGAGGGGGTGCATCCGCTTCCCCTGGGCCTAACCCCAGTGAAGCTAAGCGCGATGGAGCCGTGGCTAGGCCGCTACGGTAACAGGGCGGACGCTGCGGTGCTCCTGGCGGGGTTTGCGGTGGGGTTCTTTATTCCGTTTCAGGAGCGACGAGGGGGTCAAGGGAGGCTGCGCAACCTGAAGTCTGTGGCGGACTTCCCGGATGTGGTTAGGGAAAAGCTGGGCAAAGAAGTCGGACTGGGCCGCATGGCAGGCCCATTTGTAGTGCCTCCGCTGGAGGGCCTGCGGGTTTCCCCACTTGGGGTGGTCCCCAAGAAGGAGCCGGGTAAATTTAGACTCATTCACCATCTCTCATACCCGAAAGGGGAGTCGGTGAATGACGGTATTCATAAGGAATTGTGCTCGGTGTCATATGCATCTTTCGACCGGGCGGTCGATTTGGTCCGGCGGGCCGGGCATGGGGCCCTGATGGCTAAGGTGGACATCGAGGCCGCGTTCCGGCTGCTACCGGTCCACCGGGACTGTCATCACCTGCTGGGGTGTTTCTTTGAAGGGGCCTACTTCGTGGACTTGTGTCTGCCCATGGGCTGTTCCATTTCGTGCTCCTATTTTGAGAAATTCAGCACTTTTCTCGAATGGGTGATACGGGTGGAAGCGGGGAGTCGTCTTATTGTACATTATCTAGATGATTTTCTGTGTGTGGGACCGGCCGGTTCCCTGGATTGCCTGCGCCTGCTGCGGACGGTTGAGTGGGTGGCGGGCCAATTTGGGGTTCCGCTGGCGGCGGATAAGACCGAGGGCCCGACCACGTGTCTGAGTTTTCTAGGTCTGGAGATTGACTCTGGGAGGGGAGAATGTCGGCTGCCCCAGGATAAGCTGGCAAGGCTTCGGGGGGCGGTGGCTGCCGTTGCGGGGGCACGCAAGGTGACTCTGGTGCAGCTACAGTCTTTGATTGGGTTGCTCAATTTTGCGTGTCGGGTCATCCCGATGGGAAGGGTGTTTAGTCGCAGCTTGTCGGCCGCTACAGCGGGGGTTAGATCCCCGCACCATTTCGTACGGGTGTCGGCGGCCATGCGAGCGGACTTGGGCATCTGGGATGCCTTCTTGCGGGATTTTAATGGGACGGTGTTGTTCCGGCAGGAGGGCCAGTCGTCGGCCGAGCTGGAGCTTTTTACGGATGCTTCGGGCAGTATAGGCTTTGGGGCATATTTCGGGGGCTCCTGGTGTGCGGAGCGGTGGCCGGACTCTTGGGGTTCGAGCCCTCTTATGCGCAACTTGGCTTTCTTGGAGTTGTTCCCGTTGGTCGTTGCAGTAGCGTTATGGGGTGACAGGCTGCGGGATCGGAAAGTGGTAATTTTCTCGGATAACATGGCGGTGGTTCACGCGGTGAATCGCCAGTCGGCGGCCTCAAAGCCGGTGGTTCAGCTGCTTAGGCGACTGGTATTGCTGTGTATGTCCCGAAATGTTGTTTTTCGCGCGCGCCATGTTCCCGGCTATTTGAATGAGGTGGCTAATGCTCTATCTCGTTTTCAGTGGTCCCGTTTCTGGCTGGCGGCGCCGGGGGCATCGAAGGAAGGGCTGGCTTGCCCGGACGAGATTTGGCAGCTGGGGGCGTCCTGCTTGGAGGACTCGTGAAGGCTTCTCTGGCACCGGCCACTTGGGCCTCGTACAGTAAGGTTTGGGGCTTGTGGGAACGGTCACTGGAGGGGTTGGCCATGGACAGCGGGGAGGCCCTGCGGGACGCTTTCTTGTGGTACACCTGTCAGTTGCTGACAAAAGGGCCGTCCCCTGCCGTGGTGGACAGATCCATGGCGGCTATGGCGTTTTGGTTTCGGTGGCATGGGAAGGAGGACTTTACCAAGACCTTCGTCATCAGGCAAGCCCTGAAGGGTTATCGCAAGGGGCGCAGGGCGCCGGATACCAGGCGCCCGGTGTCGGTGCGGCTGCTGGGGGACTTGGTGGGTATATTGCATGAGGTTTGTTTTGATGGGTTTGAGGCTTTACTGTTTAAAGTAGCGTTTGTTTTGGCGTTTTTTGGGGCATTCCGAGTAGGGGAATTGGTGAGTGCTAGTAAACTGGCGCAGGGGGGCCTGCAATTGTCGGGGGTCCGTATCCTGGATAGGAAGGTGGTGGTGCACCTTGGCAGGTCCAAAACGGACGTCCGCGGCGTGGGCCGGGACGTGACACTGGGGGCCCTGCCAGGCTCGGCTTTGTGCCCGGTGGCTGCTACGGTGGAGTATCTGGCGCGGAGGCCAGCGGTGGGGGGCTCCTTATTGGTGCATGCTGACGGATCGTCCCTTTCTCGGTTCCAGTTCACGAAAGTTTTTCGGTTGGGCTTGGGCAGGTTGGGGCTTCAAGCTGCACGATTTGGGACGCACTCGTTCCGTATTGGGGCGGCCACGGAGGCCGCACGGTTGGGATTGGGGGACGAGGTGGTGAAGAGGATCGGGAGGTGGGAATCGGTAAGATTCCGCTCCTATGTCCGATTGGGTCTATTGGATTAATGGCATGGGACTGTTTCGTAATTCAAAAAAAAAAAAAAAATGTAGAACCATCAAATTCAAATGGTTTTGTGTTATGATGTGAGGGGTTAATGGCTATGTTGGGTTGTTTCGCTATGTTGGTTGGGGATGGGGTAGGGGTCTCTGTTGGACTTCCCTCATCATTTGTTTTCTCCCCCCAGGGCGTGTGGCATGGATCGTGGGCCATTCGTTTGTCTTCTGGGCCGAGAGGAGGGCCGCAGCTCGAGCACAAGGCCAGCAGCTGGGTTTTCCGAGAGGCCAGTTGGCAGTTCGTTGGTTTGGGTATCGGGGTTTTTGCTGGGGGGATGTTTGTGGGAAACTGTTTGGGATGCTGGCAGCAGGGTACTCGCCAGACGTGCTGGTTTTACATGTGGGGGGAAATGACCTGGGCCTTACGCCGCAGCGCCGGCTGGTGAAGTGGATGAAGCAGGACATTAATAAGTTAAGGGGCCTGCTTCCGGGGGTACTGTTGGTCTGGTCTGAGATTGTCCCGCGGCGCCGGTGGCGGCACGCTCGGGATCTGGGGGCTATGGAGAGGTGCAGGAAGAAGGTGAATAGCTTGATGGCAAGCTTTGTGCGGAAAGTAGGGGGCGTAGTGGTACGGCACCTGGAGTTGGAGGAAGGGTTGCCAGGATACTACCGCTCGGATGGTGTTCACCTCTCGGATGTGGGTTTGGACCTGCTCAACTTGGGTTGGCAGGATGGTATAAGGATGGCTCTGTTTCTTCGGGGTGGCGGAGCTCAGACAGCTTAAGGGGTCAAGGTCTGAGCTTGTGGCGGGACGGGGAGCTGAAGGAGAGGAAATAGGCTCCCCTGGATGAACGTGAGGTGGAATAAACAGATTGTGGTCATCGGTGGTTGAGAGGTTTCGAGTCCTGGAGGTGGCTCAGAACCTGGTGGGGCAGGGGTATCCGGGTATACCCCTGCCGTGGTTAATGGTGGTTGGCACTTTGATATAAAGTTGGTGTATGTTATAATTATGTATATATGTGTTATTATATGGGGGTCATTGCCTTTTGTATGGTAGCCGAAGGAACAGGATGCGAGGGGGCGGAGTATGGGGGGCAATGACCCATGTTTACCTGTTAATTTATTATCGATATTATTATTATTATTATTATTATTATTATTATAATTATTGGTTAATAAAGCTGTGGACAAATTTCCCCATACTACTTAGTGTCTGTGTATTATTGGGTTAGGTTATGGGGGTGGTTTGTCCTGGATTCCGACTGCCCAAATGGCGACTATAGACCTGTCATGTAGCCCCATGTAGCTAGAGCGCAGCTAAGCAGAAAAAGGCCTTGACAGGGGTTAGGAGGCGGGCTTAGGAGGAAGTAAGCGAGGGTTGGAATTATGGGTAAGTGGGATTGGCTATTTAAATGAGCAGCCATTTTAGGTGAGTCATTCTAACTTCCTACCTGGTCGAGTTTGTCCCACCCACCCTCCCTTTGTTTGTTTCGTGTTTATTTAACCCGTTTCTTTCACAGCGGCGGGACGGGGAGCTGAAGGAGAGGAAATAGGCTCCCCTGGATGAACGTGAGGTGGAATAAACAGATTGTGGTCATCGGTGGTTGAGAGGTTTCGAGTCCTGGAGGTGGCTCAGAACCTGGTGGGGCAGGGGTATCCGGGTATACCCCTGCCGTGGTTAATGGTGGTTGGCACTTTGATATAAAGTTGGTGTATGTTATAATTATGTATATATGTGTTATTATATGGGGGTCATTGCCTTTTGTATGGTAGCCGAAGGAACAGGATGCGAGGGGGCGGAGTATGGGGGGCAATGACCCATGTTTACCTGTTAATTTATTATCGATATTATTATTATTATTATTATTATTATTATTATAATTATTGGTTAATAAAGCTGTGGACAAATTTCCCCATACTACTTAGTGTCTGTGTATTATTGGGTTAGGTTATGGGGGTGGTTTGTCCTGGATTCCGACTGCCCAAATGGCGACTATAGACCTGTCATGCATTTTTTGCTATTTGCGTTCAACTGCAATTTGCTTTTTACTTATTCATTGCACCGACACATATTATATACCGTTTTTTAAAGGACAGAAAGGGCTTTAATTTGATGTAACACATATATATATAAATGCTTATTTATTATTAAAAAAATACAGAAATATGCAAAAAAATGAATTTTTGTGTGTTTTTTTTACAGTTTTTGCCATAATAATGTGTACATAATTAGTGCAGGTTAAGGAAAGTAATTAAAAATAAATTCATTTAGTTGTTCTGAATTACAGAATATATAATGTGTCTGGGATTTTCAGTTTTTTTTGGTAGTTACAGGTCACAAAGCACAAGGAGTAAAATACACTTTTTATGTGGAGCGATTTTAGAATTTGGTATGTTTGTCTTGTAAGCCTAATAGCCATAAAAGAAAACAAAATTGCCACACAAAAGTATATATTTATATAAAGTAGACACCCCAGGCTATTTACCTAAGGTTGTTTTGACACTTTCTACGTAGCCATTTTACCGCCAACCTCTGCTAAATATTGGAGTAAAATTGTGTTTTTTGGGGGTTTTCGCACACAAACTTATAACAAAGAACTTCTCATGTGTATTTTGTAAAGTTGGTGTGTGCTATTCCTGTACAAAGTTTTATTATGTGTTCAGTTACTTCTGCTGAGTACAACGGTACCCCCATTGTATGTCTTTGGCACTATTTCGTGAAGCTACAGTGCCATATAGGAGACCTGTCCTTTTCAGTATTCACAGTAGAATTTTGAGAGACGGATTTAATGAGCCTATGCTTCCATTTGGGGTATTATAACAGTCTGTCTGTTCGAAAAAAAAACCCAAAGGCCTACCATTTGTAAAAGTAGACACTCCAGGGTATCTCATAAGGTGCATATTGTGCCTTAACATGCCCCCATTTTTTTACCAATACATGCCAAAGTATGTGGTAAAAAATAATTTTGTGCATTTTTTACATATGGATTGCATTTGTGCTGGGCATTTTGTATATTTCACATGTGCCACTAAGTTCAAACCCCCCAAATTATGTTCAGCTAAGTCTTCTGAGTAAAATGACACCCCCATTGTATGTCTTTGGCACTAGTTCGTGAAGCTACAGTGCCATATAGGAGACCTGTCCTTTTCAGTACTCACAGTAGAATTTTGAGAGACGGATTTAATGAGCCTATGCTTCCATTTGGGGTATTATAACAGTTTGACTGTTCAAAAAAAACCCACAAAGGCCTACCATTTGTAAAAGTAGACACTCCAGGGTATCTCATAAGGTGCATATTGTGCCTTAACATGCCCCCATTTTTTCACCAATAGTTGCCAAAGTATGTGGTATAAAATAATTTTGTGCACTTTTTACATATGGATTGCATTTGTGCTGGGCATTTTGTATATTTCACATGTGCCACTAAGTTCAAACCCCCCAAATTATGTTCAGCTAAGTCTTCTGAGTAAAATGACACCCCCATTGTATGTCTTTGGCACTAGTTCGTGAAGCTACAGTGCCATAAAGGAGACCTGTCCTTTTCTGTACTCACAGTAGAATTTTGAGAGACGGATTTAATGAGCCTATGCTTCCATTTGGGGTATTATAACAGTTTGACTGTTCAAAAAAAACCCACAAAGGCCTACCATTTGTAAAAGTAGACACTCCAGGGTATCTCATAAGGTGCATATTGTGCCTTAACATGCCCCCATTTTTTCACCAATAGATGCCAAAGTATGTGGTAAAAAATAATTTTGTGCGTTTTTTACATATGGATTGCATTTGTGCTGGGCATTTTGTATATTTCACATGTGCCACTAAGTTCAAACCCCCCAAATTATGTTCAGCTAAGTCTTCTGAGTAAAATGACACCCCCATTGTATGTCTCTGGCACTAGTTCGTGAAGCTACAGTGCCATATAGGAGACCTGTCCTTTTCAGTACTCACAGTAGAATTTTGAGAGACGGATTTAATGAGCCTATGCTTCCATTTGGGGTATTATAACAGTTTGACTGTTCAAAAAAACCCCACAAAGGCCTACCATTTGTAAAAGTAGACACTCCAGGGTATCTCATAAGGTGCATATTGTGCCTTAACATGCCCCCATTTTTTCACCAATAGATGCCAAAGTATGTGGTAAAAAATAATTTTGTGCGTTTTTTACATATGGATTGCATTTGTGCTGGGCATTTTGTATATTTCACATGTGCCACTAAGTTCAAACCCCCCAAATTATGTTCAGCTAAGTCTTCTGAGTAAAATGACACCCCCATTGTATGTCTTTGGCACTAGTTCGTGAAGCTACAGTGCCATATAGGAGACCTGTCCTTTTCAGTACTCACAGTAGAATTTTGAGAGACGGATTTAATGAGCCTATGCTTCCATTTGGGGTATTATAACAGTTTGACTGTTCAAAAAAAAACCACAAAGGCCTACCATTTGTAAAAGTAGACACTCCAGGGTATCTCATAAGGTGCATATTGTGCCTTAACATGCCCCCATTTTTTCACCAATAGATGCCAAAGTATGTGGTATAAAATTATTTTGTGCGTTTTTTACATATGGATTGCATTTGTGCTGGGCATTTTGTATATTTCACATGTGCCACTAAGTTCATACCCCCCAAATTATGTTCAGCTAAGTCTTCTGAGTAAAATGACACCCCTATTGTATGCCTTTGGGACTATTTTGTGAAGCTACAGTGCCATATAGGAGACCAAGCCTTATCAGTTTTTACCGAACTTTGAATTTTGACGCTGGGCCTATGTGCAATTTCCAAGCATCTTAGCATGTTTTAAATTCAAACTACCCCACAAAGGCCTACCATTTCTTAAAGTAGACACTCCAGGGTATCTCATAAGGTGCATATTGTGCCTTAACATGCCCCCATTTTTTCACCAATAGATGCCAAAGTATGTGGTATAAAATTATTTTGTGCGTTTTTTACATATGGATTGCATTTGTGCTGGGCATTTTGTATATTTCACATGTGCCACTAAGTTCATACCCCCCAAATTATGTTCAGCTAAGTCTTCTGAGTAAAATGACACCCCTATTGTATGTCTTTGGGACTATTTTGTGAAGCTACAGTGCCATATAGGAGACCAAGCCATATCAGTTTTTACCGAACTTTGAATTTTGACGCTGGGCCTATGTGCAATTTCCAAGCATCTTAGCATGTTTTAAATTCAAACTACCCCACAAAGGCCTACCATTTCTTAAAGTAGACACTCCAGGGTATCTCATAAGGTGCATATTGTGCCTTAACATGCCCCCATTTTTTCACCAATAGATGCCAAAGTATGTGGTATAAAATTATTTTGTGCGTTTTTTACATATGGATTGCATTTGTGCTGGGCATTTTGTATATTTCACATGTGCCACTAAGTTCATACCCCCCAAATTATGTTCAGCTAAGTCTTCTGAGTAAAATGACACCCCTATTGTATGTCTTTGGGACTATTTTGTGAAGCTACAGTGCCATATAGGAGACCAAGCCATATCAGTTTTTACCGAACTTTGAATTTTGACGCTGGGCCTATGTGCAATTTCCAAGCATCTTAGCAGGTATTAAATTCAAACTACCCCACAAAGGCCTACCATTTCTTAAAGTAGACACCCCAGGGTATTTCAAAAGGTATATTCTAAACCTTAGTGTAGGATCATTTTTTTGTTAGTTTGTACCAAGTCTAGTTGCAATTAGCATTTTTTCTGCCTTTTTGACACACACTTGGAGATGTTACTGTATATTTTGCTATCCTTATGTGTGCTACGGCAGTATAACACCTAATATGTTGCTCAGCTATGTCATCTTAGTGCAATGATACCCCCATATACAGAATAGTTGGGGTAAACATATCCGGGGGTAGTACACAGTTATCTGCGTCCCGGGCAAAGCTGTCATGGATTCCGAAACCAAAACACAGACAGACCACAAAGAGAGAGAACACAGAGAGAGAAACTTGTAATACCGGTCCTTAGAATGGCCGGGCTATACAAGCAGAGAATTGTCAAGGTACAAGCCGAGGTCAAAGGAGTAAAGAGAAACGGAACAACGATAGGACAAGCCGAGGTCAAGGATCAGAGAAGACAGGATAAACGGTAGACAAAGCCAAGATTCGGTAACCAAAAATCACACCCCAAAACTGGTCTACTTATTCGGCCTGGGTGTGAAAAATTTTAAAACAATGGCCAATACATAGGCCGGGCTGAGAGGGGCAATCAGGGCAGTAATAGCTGGTCTCAACTCTTACGCCCCTCTTGTAACACACCCTGCACCTTTTCTGGGGGTTTTGTTTTTTAGGGGTTGGTGGAATCTTAAAGCAGAAGTGACCTGCCTCCATTCTTCTGCTAGGCTCCACTGATGGTCTCCTTGTGTGGCATTCTAGCAGCTTAGAAATTAGCTCAAACTGGAAAGAAAGAAAAGTGCTTTTCAGCCCAGCATTTGCCTTTTTAAAAATAACAAAGGCATTGTGGATTGCCATCTGCAAAAGGTATATGCCCACTTTTTTATACCATGCCCTGGTCTTTCTCATGATCAAATATGGCTGCATCAGTTGATCGGACAGGTCAACGCCCCCCATATGCCGATTATATTGCCGTATGCAGACTGGCACCCGTTTATATTCGTCTCTGCCACGAACTGCGACCCTCCGAGTGTTTTCACCATGGATGGTGGTTAAGATGAAAACATCCTTTTTATCCCTGTACTTGAGTGCCAGCAGTTCATTCTGGCAGAGAGCTGCTGTTTCCCCCCTTTTCATTTTTTTGTTCGCTAGAGCCTTTGGGAAACCTGTGCGACTCTTCCGAATAGTGCCACAGGCCACGGTCTCGAAGCAATACAACATTTGTAACAGTGGGATGCTATTATAAAAGTTATCGATGTATAGATGATAACCTTTATTAAGTAGTGGCATTATTAAGTCCCAGACAATTTTTCCACTTGTCCCTACTGTATCTGGGCAACCTGGGGGATCAAGGTGGCTATCCCTTCCTTCGTATACACGGACGGTGTACACGTAGCCACTGCCACTTTCACATAGTTTATAAAATTTGATCCCATATCGGGATCTTTTGGATGGGATATATTGTCTAAACCCCAGTCTTCCCTTAAACTTCATTAGGGACTCGTCAATGGAAATGTTTTTATTGGGGGTATATATAGCGGCAAATTTACTGTTAAAGTGGGCAATTAAAGGGCGTAGTTTGTAAAGAAGATCATACTGCGGATCACCTTTTGGGGGGCACTTGTTGTTATCACTAAAGTGCATAAATCTTAGTATGTCTTCATATCTTTCCCTTGTCATTGTCTCGGCAAAAATAGGAGTATTGAAAATAGGATGTTTAGCCCAATACATCCTAATTGTGGGCTTTTTAATTAGCCCCATTAACATGGTCAGTGCCCAGAATTGTTTAAATTCTGGCACACTGGTTGGGTACCATCTCTCTTTCCTAGAGATAAGAGAGTCTGGATTGCGTGCCAGATATTGCTCCGCATAGAGATTAGTCTGGGTGACTATCTCCCCAAAAATCTCATCCCCTAAGAACAGCTGCATAACATCCAGCGCATTATAGGCAGACAGGTCCGCCTGTATGCCAGGATTGCCTGTAAACACTGGGATGTCTGGGGAAAAATTATTAGGGGGTACCCAGTCATCTGCGCCATGGTCAGCATTAGGGGAATCGTCGATTTCTCCTGATGGTCCTGCAGTATCTGGCACATAGTCCATGTCCCCTGCATCCCCTGCGTCACTCCCTGCTTCACTCTCTGAGGCAGTGTCAGTCGCCTCTGAGTCTGCCGCTAACAGGGCATAAGCCTCCTCCGCGCTATACTTTCTAAACATTGTTAATACAGCTAACACAGCTAACAAAACTCTAACAAAAAAAAAAAATATTTTTTTTTTTTTTTTTTTTTTATACCCTAATTCCCACTAAATTCCACCCACCAAAATAACTAAATCACAAATTAATAAAATCAAATAATAAAATTTAACCCCTTAGGGTTACAAAAAACCTAAAAATTAACCCTTGAAAGTAAAAAAAAAAAATAGATCACAGTAAAGTACTGTGACCTGTATATTGATCACTGCTAGCAGTGATCAAGCAGCAGGGAAAGGGTTAATTTTTTTTTTAACTCCACAAAAGTGAATTTTATACTTAAGTATAACTCTGCAATAAATCAGGGACACAATGTAGCACCGATCCGTCTCTCTCCACTTCACAAACCCACACGAGGTGGAGGGAGGCGGATCAGATATCCCAGCAGCATTGTGACCGCTGTGACTGGCTATCACAGCGATCACATGGGCTGGGATATCCGGATTTGCTGCTGCCGGTCTGCCCCTGACTCGGAGGGACCCAGCAACAGCATTAACCCCGCGATCGCCGGCACTGCGCGATCGCGGCGTTAATTTTAACGCGTGATGGACGAGGTCCGTCACTCGTCATTAACGCATTCCCCCGTGTGACGGACCTCGTCCGTCACTCGTCGTTAAGGGGTTAATGGGTAGAATAACTATAAAGGTAAATAACAAAAAATGTAACAATATATGCTTTCATATCATATTTTATGTCCTATTTTTCTGGTCATCAACAGAAGAATATACAGTTCTATATTATTATATTGTTACAAGGTATCCAAACAAGGTACCGTAATTTTGATCCAAACAAGAGTAATCTGTGATACAGTCAGATGTCAATAATTGTCTGATTACATTTCAAGGAGTTCAATATGGCAGCTCGTAATATTGTATATTTATTTATGAGTAGAATTAGATAGTTACCATTTGTGTTTTTTTTTATTTGCACATTTTTATTTGAAATAGTAATGTTACATATTGACAGAGAAAATGTTTTTTCAGAGACTGTAGAAGGAGTTTTTAACATTGTATTGTAATCACATTGAACAATTATTAGGAAAAACCTCTGGTCCTACAAAGGGCAAAACTCACACTTATTTTTTGTAGATACTTCTAAAAAGGAAAAAAAAAGCAGGAACCTAAATTAGACCAAGCCTTTAACCCCTTAAGGACACATGACATGTGTGACATGTCATGATTCCCTTTTATTCCAGAAGCTTGGTCCTTAAGGGGTTAAAGGACACTATAACTACCAAAACAACTTTAGCTTAATGACGCAGTTCAAATTACAAAGCAGGAAGTTATTTCTGTTAGAAAATTAAACCAGCCAGGGGAGGTGCGATAGGGATGCATAAACCAAAACAAAAAGTGATTTAACTCCTAAAAGGCAGAGAATTGAGCAGTGAAACTTCACAGGTATGATCTTTACACCAAAACTACTTCATTAAGCTAAAATTGATTTGTGATTATAGTGTCCCTTTAACAACAACCCCCCTCCCCCCGGGAAAAAAAATTACAATTGCGCCACATTTTTTTTTTTTTATGTGCCGGTGTGTGTCAAGGTGTGTATATCTGTGCTTGTATGTGCCAGTTGTATATCTGACACACAGATACACACTGGCACACAGATACACACATAGTGTGTATCTGTGTTTCAAGGTGTGTGTATCTGTGTGTCAAAGTGTGTGTATCTGTGTTTGTATGTGTCTGTATATCAAGATGTGTGTGTCTGTGTTTGTATGTGCCAGTGTGTATGAATATGACACGCAAATACACACACTAGCAGATAGTGGAACACAGATACACACAATGACAGATACACACACCTTGACACACAGTGTGTATCTGTGTGTGTGTGTGTGTGTGTGTCTATTTATCTATCTGTGTGTCAAGGTGTGTGTATATGTGTGTCAAGATGTGTGTATTTGTGTTTGTATGTGCCATTGTGAATGAATCTGACACACAGATACACACACTGGCAGATAGTGGCACACAAATACACACACTGACACAGATACATACCTTGACACACAGTGTGTATCTCTGTGTGTGTGTGTGTATGTATGTATGTATCTGTGTGTCAAGGTGCGTGTATCTATGTTTCAAAGTATGTGTATCTGTATTTGTATGTGTCTGTGTATCAAGGTGTGTGTATCTGTGTTTGAATGTGCCAGTGTGTATGAATCTGACACACAGATACACACACTGGCAGATAGTGGCACACCAATACACACACATTGGCAAACAGTGTGTATCTGTGTGTGTGTGTGTGTGTGTGTATGTATCTGTGTGTCAAGGTGTGTGTATCTGTGTTTGTATGTGCCGGTGTGTGTTAAGGTGTGTATATCTGTGTTTGTATGCACCAGTGTGTGTGTGTATCTCTGTGTCAGTGTGTATATGTATCTGAGACACATATATACACACACACTGGCACACTGACACACACCTTTACACACATATACACACACTCAGATACACACAGACACACACATCTTGACTCACAAATACACACACACACTCAGATTCACACAGTGACATACACACACTTGCACTCACAGTTACACCCTGAGATACACACACACAGGCACATACAAACACACTGATGCATACTGGCACATACACACACACACTCTTTGACAGACACACATACACTCTCACTGACAAACACACACACTACATACACTCTCACTGACAAACACACACACTCTTTGACAGACACACACTATTTGACAGACACACATACAAACACATATACACTCTCATTGACAAGAACAGATACATTCTCACTGACAAACACATACACTCACACACTCACTGACAAGCACACATTCACTCTCACTGACAAATACACAAACACATACAAACTCCCTAACAGACACACATACCATTTTTTATTTTTTAACATTTTATTCCACCCAGTCCCCCTACCTTTAGGAGTGCTGGCATGGAGTCCCTAGGGTCCAGTAGGGCTGCTGGCATGAAGTCCCTGTGGTCCAGTGGGGCTGGCTGCAGCTTGGTGGGCGGTCAGGAGGTCTGGCAGACAGGTGAGCGGTGGAGGCGGGCGGCGAGGGAGCTCTGAGCATCATGCTAAGCACCCTCGCGCGCCTCTTAGTAATGCCGGAGCCGGAGTGACGTCATATTCCGGCTCCGGCATCACTGCTGTGCGCACGAGGGAGCTGAGCAGGGAGATCACTGCTCACTGCTCCCTTGCCGCCCGTGGCCATTTTATTTTAATTTTTTTGGGTGGAACCCCAATTTGGGAACGCTGGCTTACAGTGATGTATGTATGTTGTGGACATCAAGGGGTCACTTTGAACCTAACCATAATGAGCCAATATGTTTCCTCTAAATAAGAACTGTCCAAAATGCGGCCCATGGGCCGCTGTGGGATTTTATAAAGCCAGTCTGTGGGTTTAGGCGAAATGACCTCCTGCAAGCTCAAGGGGCCCATACACTTCGGGACCTGGTTAGGCACAGTGGCTCTTTAACAGCATGACTGGAGTCTGGACCCAACTCTAACCCAGCTAGATGCTACTGGAACCCAGAGAAGCCGCCTCCTGCTCCAAAATGTTATGGAAGCAGAGGGGTGGTTAAAAATATGCAAAATGTGTGTATTTGTGTATGTGTCTGTGCATGTATTTTTGTCATTTATGTATATGTGTTATCTGTGTGTGTATCTTTGTGTGCTAGTGTGTGTAAATGTTTTAAAACTCATCTGAACTAATGTTACAGAATTGGTCAGACAGAACATAATGTGGTCACATTTGGCTTTAGTGATTCTGAGAATTAACAGTGCAGTTGGAATTAGGTCATTTTGTTGATTACTAAAGAATGACATTGAGCAACCCTCAAGTTTTATATTCTATAGAGATCAAGATAGGGATATGATCGCGGCTTGTGCTGAAATATCTCTGGTAATCACAATAATCTGCAGGGGCCATTGCAGCCTTTCAAACTCTGAATACCAATATAATAAGTGGAGGTTCAGCTTTTTCTTTTAGTTCTAAGGAGGTGATCATCCTCTGGAAAAATGGGTGACTTAAGTGGAAGTTAAGACATCTATGGTATGATTCTACTGAACTCACTGCACAAATAAACTGTTGTACTTGCTTCATTAGAATCTCCAACTGATTCCAAGTGTAACTCAGTTGCCTGTCCCGGTCTCCCTCTCCAGACTTCATTGCCTTGACATTTTGGTGTAAAACACTCATTTTAGTTTTGGACTCTAGCAGATCTGTCTTCCAGACTCTTCACAACTGGAGCATTGACTGTCACCCTTTGGAGGAAGGAGAAGAGACATCATCCAACTATGTCACATGATAAACTCCATTGAACCATGGTGAGGTGAACAATTCTCCGTCCTCGAGGGGCTCCTGAGAGTCACCTGATGTTCTTAGGGGATGCACACTGCAGGGATCTGATATCAGTCAAACTAATGCTCTCTGGGATATGATTTTTTTTTTGTATTTGAGCACCATCATTTCACCCTGGGAAGAAGTATACAACATATATCCAAGTAGCCTCCAAACGAGGGAAAAGGTGCGTTTTCTGTGAGTCCGTAATGGAGCCCCAGAGTTATGCGTCAAGCCACCCGTGCTCCCCCTTTAAGTGTGCTTTTAAACATGTATTTACATGTCTGATATAGCTTTGCTGATTTAAGAAACACTAGCTAAAACAATAAGTGGATAAAGACAGGCATTAATAAATAATAACTATTAAAACTCAAAGTGAAGTATATAAAACAATTGTGCTATCTCTTTAAACTGCATAAATTTACATGCAAGCAAAACACACTGTGTAAACGTATATGTATATTCAAGTATTTGTGCTATTAAAAAAAAAAAAAAAAAGTGTGAATGTTATTTAACCAATACAGAATGAAATCCAATATCCTTATGTACTACAATAAAAAACACAATTGGTGCACACACCAATACAAAAGAAATAGTAAAATGGTAATAAAAAAATTCTTATTGGGGGCGGAGCCAAGCAGCAGAGCAGAGAAGTCACATGGCGCTGAAGCTCCAGCGATTAAAGCTTAATATCCCTTACTAACCTTGTCAAACCCGTCCAAACGAGCTGCAAAACGAGAGACAAGAGAGCCAATATGGGACGTAAGTCCAAAAAACAGAAACAAGAGCAGCCGAATCGAAACCTCGACATCGGAGAGATGTGGAAGCAAGCCCACGGAGCTACTAGGCCCAAGATGGCCGTCCACGCGGGGACATACTCCGAGATGTCGGATGACTACTCCCTGGGGGACGACACACCCGACACAAGCGTGTCCACAATGCCCACTCCCAGGCCTGTGAACCCCGATGCCGCACCGGTAACGACAGGGGTACTTAAGGCCCTGCTAGCGGACTTACAATCCACGATCCAAACGGATGTTGCGGCCCTCCGCGCTGACCTGCACGGCATAACGGGAAGGCTCGATGCCATGGAAGGCACCTCTACAGCACACGCTACCCACCTTGCCTCCATACAACAGGAGATCGGTGGTCTGAAAAATAAAAATGAGGAATTCGAACGGAGGTTCGCCGCCATGGAGGACTCGCGACGGGCAGCCAATTTAAAAGTCCGGGGAGTGCCGGACGAAGTTCCGGAGAACGAACTACCGCACCTTGTACGCAGGCTCCTGACGAAGCTGCTACCTCCGAAACAGGCCAAAACCATATGCCTGGAAAGCATCTTTAGAGCCACAAAACCGGCCAAAGCCCCAGCAACAGCTTCCCGCGATTTGATAATCCGGTTCCAACAGAGGAAAGATAAAGCGATGACCATAGCAGCAGTTAAAAACTGTATCCCATACAAATTCGAAGAAATGTCCCTCACATTTTTTGCGGACCTTACTGGCGGCACCTTAGCATGGAGGAAATCTTTGTCACCATTTACCACCCTTCTCAGGCAAAAAGGTATACCGTATAGGTGGCGCTACAACCGCTCCCTGCTCATCCTGAAAGGGGAGACTAAGCACGAAATCTATGACCTACACAGCGCACAAGATCTACTACCCACGCTGGGATTGCCTCGAGACGATCTACGCTGCTCAGCACCTGCAGAATCTTCCGCTCAGCGACACAACTGGGACCCTGAAAGAGTCACTGACTTTGTACCACGGCAGCCCAGACGAGGAGCCTTCGACACAGTCGCTACATGAAGGCCTCCCGAGAAAAGGCAGTGGTGACCAACTATTACCGGGACTATTCCACCGTACAGTTATGATAATATAACGCCTCAGTTGATACTTAATGTTTTATTGTTCCTTTGCATGTACCTATTATTTTGTTTTTATATATACTGAAAACCCTCTGCTCGACCTACTAACTTCGATGACAGTGGCATAGGTCTTAACGACATAACCCCCCTCCCCCCCCCCCCCGTCTACGCTGAACATGTAAGAGAGACCACTCAACAGTTAGCCATAGGTAGACGGGTCACACACTAGGCATTTCAGCTGCGTACACATAGACGCATCCATGAGCGACTGATGGCAACAAGCAAGCGCACAACACGCAGCTTAGTACGCTCACCCCTTATATGCACTACCAACTCTAGCGAAAGCAACACTCTATAACCCATTCATTAAACAGAGGCGCAGACTTAGCCGCCACGGACCACTCATAGAGACTCATCTACGCCTATACACAAGCTCAGTTACACCTACGAAACACAATAATATAAAAATTGTGCAATGTTTATGCCGCCATGTATGTTGACTTACCTGCAAACATGTTCGCATCAGCTGTTGTGGCGATGCAGACACAATGTATAATATATGCACGCATAAAATAAAGAATTTAAAAAAAAAAAAAAAAATTCTTATTAAGAAAATGTTCTTGGGCTGCACCTTTAACCCCTTAAGGACACATGACGTGTGACATGTCATGATTCCCGTTTATCCCAGAAGTTTGGTCCTTAAGGGGTTAAGACAAAGTTAAAACAAATCTAGTGCAGAGCATCCATGTGCTTTGCTTCAGGACAATCACTCACATTCTCAGAGTGCAATGAGTGTCACTCTTGCTTTAAAAGTGTTAGCAGGATCAGCTCTTTCTGTGTGATGGATCCAATTAATTGTACTGGACTGGAAATGTGAACTGCTATTTATTAGGAAAATATTTATTGTGAGATCAAATTAAAACAAATAGATACAGTTAAAAAAAACAGAGAAGGTAAATGTTACGGTTGCCTCCAGGCTTGCTGGAAGTTGTACCGTAGAAAAGGATGCTCCTAGCGCTCACCAAAGGACCATCAGCACCGTAGACACCATAACTACTGCGTAGACACCATAAGTACAGCAGACTCCACGAACCACCGCTGCTGGGCTGGTATCTCGCTGGCTGCTATCCACCCTAAAACCAGGCTCCAGGGTCCAGGCTCCAGGGGGATCTCTCTTCCTTCTGCAGAGCGAAGCAGGATCAGGAACAAGAGCTCTTACAAGAGCTCAGTAGCTAAGGGAGTATGAAGAGCATAGCAATCCCTGTAGTGATTATAGCTGCCCCCTACAAACATGAGTCAAGGCTGCAAGTTAGAGGGTCAAGTCATTCTGTTTTATAGGCACCAAAAGAACCTTCTTTTATGCAGGATCCCCTTAGTTAGGACCACCCACAGGGCATTACAAAAGAACCAATCACACATGTACATTACAGAAAACACTCCCAGCAATGACACACAAAATCCTCCCCTCTGCCTGTGATATAATTATGTTACACAAGGGGTTAACATAATTATCACAAGCAGGAAAAATACAGTTTTTCACATACACTGTAACTTTAAAACCATGCATCCAATCATAAAAAATTACATATTATTAATCAGCGACCTTTAAATATATACATAACCAAATATCAGCCAAATCCATCCAGTAGATCAAAAGTTAGGTGGAAGTCCTTTATGACCGACCGCAAGCACATTTTCCTGCCCAAAACAGTTCCATAGATTTGGGCTGTGCGGTCGGTCAATTTCATGCAGAAAAACGACTCTTCGAACGGGACTTAGTCTCTGCAGCTGCAAGTTCAGTATGGGAGAAGGTACGGGTCAGCGGTGTTCGCGGAAATGTGTAGCCGATTTTAGTTCCATGAATTTGGCTGCACATAAAGCTGACCTCGTTCGAATGAACAAAGATGGCCGCCGCCACGTTTTCGTTTGCACGAACAGTGGCCACCCAGCGCTCAGCAATAACCTGCAGTAACCTCACAGCCTGGGAGGTAAATTGCCTGCACACTTCCACTTCTGGGTGGTCCGCCTGTGTGGTACTTGGTTCAGTAAACCCCATTTACTGAACCAAGTGGAAGAAAGCCAGGGACAAGTTATTTTACAGGTCTGGGGACTCCGTCTTAAAGGGGCATTGTTCACCAAAGTCACAATATGTCCCCAGATGGTTCTTAGAGGGCCATACACATCCAATAAAAGTCCATACGTTTTCAAGGGCACAATCTCCCAGGGGCCATAGTCATGAGGAAGGAGGATGGCAAATAGGCTTCTCCACAATCCAGGGAAGCAGGGCACTTTATCATTTAAAGGGCCAGTTACAAATAGCAGTTTGTAACAGTAAAGTCATGTAATTACACAATCTAGCGTTTGTTCAGCTCAAAGTCTCCAACACAAACACTCATACTGATGTAGCCACGTTTCAGTAATGCCTCCTTTGCACAACTCGTTTTACCCCACCACTCTGGGCTTTTTCAAATGCCAATAGAGGCAGGTTCAGTATGTCTGGCTTTATATACACTGTTAATAGGTATTTTTATACTTTTTTACAATTTCTTTTATATTGCTTTTATTATAACTTTGATGATTGTTGTGCTCTGGAGAAGTGGAGCTTTTATGTTTATGCATTGACCATATTTTTTCCTCTTCTTTCTAATATACATCACATTATATATAACAGCTAAAAGTATGCCCTTCTATAAACTGTATCTCTGAGACTTCTAACTTAAGGGTGAAAATATGCATCTTTGTATCACAAAATTCTAAGGTATTGTGGCGAAACCGACCTCGCCATGTATGTACGTAGTGGGGAATCGCGATGCAGCCTAGCACAAAATCTAACCCCATTAAACCCCCCAGTAACGACAGACCACTTAGTATGGATGAAACAGGCCACAGCATTTATTATGACAAACTAAATTACTGCATAACACATCCATAACTTTATTTATTAAATCTCTTCTTTTCTGTAACCAAAACATTAGACATAAATAAGCATAAATTAACATATATACATATATAACTCCACCCTTAGTGTTATACAGTGACCCAACCGTCCTTGCCAATAAAACCTGGAGTGGTTCCTAATCACCACTCCCTCTCACCTCCCCCCTCGTCATAAAAATCATATATTTCCAATGCCTGCCATCAGCCGACCTTATCCACGCTCGATGGACACGAGACCTCAGGCAACCTAAAGTTTAACCTTTAGAGCAGGGGAGGTTTGAGACCTTAAAAAACTTGTTCATCTCATTCCATCTACTTAAACGTAACCTCAAACTCAATTGGCAAGGACATACCCCCGGCTAGCTGTGACGAAACGTACTATAGGGTGGGCGGGAGGGAAGCGGTTTGCTGGCCCGAATCCCAAGTGGCACTGAGGTAAGACCTCCCCCACACTGTCTTACACAGAACATAATCCCACCCACAGACTCTTTTCAACCAATGCTATGCATCTATCCCCACACTCCTACATGTGCCCTTGTCCGCTTAGCTGCGCTATCTCCCCAGGGCCTCGTGTCCTTGCAGGGGGCTGATTGCCCGCCTCTTGCCTTTGGACTATGGACCAGACTTTATGGGAATGTGATACCCCAGATAGCCATACCATGGAGCCTATTCATATAATGAAAGACTATGGGAAAGACTTTAGCTCCATGGCAATTGTACTGTGTGAGTAGGATCTGCGCGCTATTAGGTAGTTTTGTGCGTGCAGATCCCAGCTATCTGGGGATAGGTGAAATGTCTGTGTGTTATGTGTAAATGTGACTTTATGTATTTTAAAGTGTTTTATGTCGTTTTGCAACCATGTGGTTAATGGAGTCTGCCTCTAGTCCTGCATAATTGGATTACTTCTCCAATTAACTCCAGGGCAGAAGGGAGGAAACCAGGGTGCATTGTGGGGATGTTTTTCTGCCAGCCAGGAGGGACAAAAGATACTTTTAGTAACTTTTGAACCCCTGGTCGGATTCATGCCATTTTTTAATATGTTGTTCCCTTGAATGGATTGATTGTGGATATGTATTTTTATGTGAATGTGATGTATGGTTTTAAAGTTATGAAAGTTGTGTAAAAGTATATTTTACACTGTATGCATAATGGGATTATGTGTCACACTAAGGGGAGGGGATGTGTGGGAGGTAACATCTATGTCATTGGTTATTTTATGCCTCCCCCTGGGTGTGGCCTGTATGTGTGAGATGGAAATAAAAGCCGGGCTGGATGAGCCAGTTCAGAGTTCCTGCTTAACCCTCAAAGCGATGTGTCGTCTCGTTCTTTGGGGGAATTGGATTGTATGCTGACTGCCAGGAGTGTAAGCCGATGTCTGCTTTTCTTGTTCAGCTGTTCCAGTGTTCGTGTGGTTCCAGTCGGGAGAACGGTGTTTTCAGTAGCTGCCTGTGCATCTGAAAAGGGGCATATCGCTTAAACCATGTTTTATCCTCTTGTAAGTGAAACGGTCCGTTACAATTGGTGGCAAGCGGCGGGATCGTTCCTACAACCAGAGGGACAGCTACAGACAACACCATTCCTGGATTACAAATTGAGGGCAACGCTAGTACCCGTACAGCGACCCTATCTACGAAGGATTTTGGGAAAATGGGCAACACGCACACCTGGGCAACACGCACACCTGAGGAAGAGAGTGAATTAGAATGGAGAGATAATGCCCGGATAGAATAATGGTATGATGCCCTGGAAGAAGTCCAGTATCAACGGCAGCAGCGCTTTCCTGGTGCCGCATACCAGTTGGAGGAACAAATGGCCTGGCGGATGCCGCTTCTGGGGGACCAACCCGGAGGGGAGCGGGTAAGACAACTTGAGTACCTCGTGGAAAGGAACAAGATTGTATGCAAAAGCCTGCAAATTCACGGCAGCAAATACAATTAATCATTCATAATGGCATATCTACAGTGGTACTAAGTACGATCCTAGTATGGTATTAGACTGATGTGGGGATAGCCCCTGTAGATGTAATAGAGGTGACGATCATTAGTAAATGGGTAACTGTACAGAATTTATCCAGTATCCTCAATACTGAAATCTAGTTAGTGCAGAGGCAGAATTTGCCCGGTAGATAACTATCCGTAAATAGTGTGCTCATGCCTCTACGATTTATACAAACAATAAATCATACAAATATGTCATAACGGCTATACGATATTGGCTGCACAAACAATTCCTAGTGCATATTGTAATGAAAGGTGCAGAGATACAACGTTAGCCTTAGTAACAGGGTAGTCATAAAGGCTGAGACCTCCTACATGGAGATCGCTAATCCGCCCACAGCTATATCTAACCCCTTAGTTAACAGTGTATCAATATGCTAACAGAGTTCGTATTATACAGCTTTGGATGGTGCCTGGTAAAAGCCTTAAATGTACAGATATGTCGGGGATCAATCACGGTCGACAGTGAACCCCAACAGTTACAATTGTTAGAGGTATGATTAGAGATTAGCCTTGAGTATAATGTTTGAGTTAGATATGTGGATCGCCACCATAACAGTAAAACATAAAATACGGGAGGAACTGTTCAGTAGTTTTCAGTGTGCTCCGTATATAAAGTCTGTTGCGCAAAAACGATTTTTTGCTCAAATTACTAGGCGGCCTCGAATGGTGCATAGTAGAAAATCTTATACATAGTAGATACCGGGAAAGTCACGATTGACAAAAACTCCCAGAAATGACAATAATAAGTGCATAAAATAAACAAACTAACAACTGAGTGGGAGGGACATATATGCAGAACCGACAAGGTTGCCTATAAACAGTGAGATGGTGATCACTTATGACGTATCCGGGGACTCCACCAATGAATCCTCGTTACCTACCTTTAAATATCGGTTTAGTTCCCGCACATCGGCTCCCCTCTGATGAGCTGCGGGCGAAACGCGCGCGTCAGGGGCTCCTCGATGATCCACTGCCGCTGCCATTTATTGCTTTATCTCACCTCTCCGTACCACAGTTTATGTGGCATCTGGCTCTCGAGCTGACTTCCAGCTGATTGTTGTAGGGACAGGAACCCACGGCTCACCAGTTTCTGTTACGAACTAGCCGTACCATCTCACTGTTTATAGGCAACCTTGTCGGTTCTGCATATATGTCCCTCCCACTCAGTTGTTAGTTTGTTTATTTTATGCACTTATTATTGTCATTTCTGGGAGTTTTTGTCAATCGTGACTTTTCCGGTATCTACTATGTATAAGATTTTCTACTAGGCACCATTCGAGGCCGCCTAGTAATTTGAGCAAAAAATCGTTTTTGCGCAACAGACTTTATATACGGAGCACACTGAAAACTTCTGAACAGTTCCTCCCGTATTTTATGTTTTACTGTTATGGTGGCGATCCACATATCTAACTCAAACATTATACTCAAGGCTAATCTCTAATCATACCTCTAACAATTGTAACTGTTGGGGTTCACTGTCGACCGTGATTGATCCCCGACATATCTGTACATTTAAGGCTTTTACCAGGCACCATCCAAAGCTGTATAATACGAACTCTGTTAGCATATTGATACACTGTTAACTAAGGGGTTAGATATAGCTGTGGGCGGATTAGCGATCTCCATGTAGGAGGTCTCAGCCTTTATGACTACCCTGTTACTAAGGCTAACGTTGTATCTCTGCACCTTTCATTGCAATATGCACTAGGAATTGTTTGTGCAGCCAATATCGTATAGCCGTTATGACATATTTGTATGATTTATTGTTTGTATAAATCGTAGAGGCATGAGCACACTATTTACGGATAGTTATCTACCGGGCAAATTCTGCCTCTGCACTAACTAGATTTCAGTATTGAGGATACTGGATAAATTCTGTACAGTTCCCCATTTACTAATGATCGTCACCTCTATTACCTCTACGGGGGCTATCCCAACATCAGTCTAATACCATACTAGGATCGTACTTAGTACCACTGTAGATATGCCATTATGAATGATTAATTGTATTTGCTGCCGTGAATTTGCAGGCTTTTGCATACAATCTTATTCATATCTCTGATTTGGGCAAATATCTGTCTTTTGCGCAAATAGATTTTTGTTCTGAGGATACTGTAAATTTTTAACAGTTCCTCTTTTACCAAGTTTGTTTCACTGTTGGTGGTGACCTCCACTTTTAAGGGCTCTATTAAAAGTTATATATTAAATTAACTACTCTTGGGCACTCCTCCTCCTCCTCTCTGTGTATACTACTTTTGTAGTTCCTTTAGGGTTAACCCCTTGCCTGTGAGTGCCCCTTTCAGGCTTCCAGGTCTCTTCTGTTTTCTCCTTTCTAAGCATACAGGGTTTCAATACCCATTTTTTCGGAAGCAATTAACACAATCACCGAACTGTGATATGACCTCCTATCTGAGTAATGTCATTAATCCTAATCTAAGCACCATAGACATCGACAATGTCTTTTCCCTTGAACCTTTGATCAAACACAATACAAATGATATCAATGATAGTTTCTTTGATATCCAAAATTTATACAAACAACACATTAAAGGACATTGGGAAATCACGAGCCTACGCAAATATTTCGAGGACAAGTTAGTCCCTAGAGGGCTTAGGTCCGACATCTCAAGACCAGAAAAAGTTAAAACCGATATCCAAATCCAAGAATGGAACAATATTCTAATTGACAGTTCTATTAGATTAATGGAATTTCTAATCAAGTTAGAAGAATCCCATCTTGAAACTGTCAATCAGAACCTTCAAACTGAAATTAAGAATATTAAAACCTTTCATAATCATTCTGACTTTAAATCTATGGAGACTAAACTAAATAATAATTTGGACAGCTTTAAGAAACACATCAGGGAAAAAAAACACTTGAAGTATCAACGAGATCACAAGGATTTCAAGGAGGGCACTATCTTTAGGCCAAGATACAATTACAGGAAGAGATTCACTAGCAAAAATAATTCTACATCAGATGACAGTGACTGGTCTAATTCTGACTCTAGCTCCCAAAGGCGAGGAAGAAGTAACACTAGAACCACTTACAACTACCAACAAAGGAAAAGTATTTTGAAACCAGCCGATAAAACGGTATCCTTCCCAGACACCCAACCCTCCCATACCTCAGATTCAGTCAGCAACACATCAACCCCCTTTATACCTTCTCAAACAGGAGCGTCTTTTTTAGACCAGGACTGGCCCCAACCCCAACGGGGCAAACTCAGAGACAGGAAAAGATGGGGGTACAAAATAAACAAGGAGGGATACAAAAATCAATGAACCACAATACAATGGATGATAACCTGATCATAAATCTATCCACTTTTAATCTAGAAAACAAGCACAAATCCTTGCTTAACAAGGGTCTGTCCTTTGTTCCATCTCCCACTACCAACAAATTTAATTGGGTAAAAGACACCAATCTCTTTGGACGAAAATTGGCTTTGAGTGTCACACATAAAAGAAAATATATCAAATTAGCCAAAGAGTTGGGCCTCACCTATGAAGAATATCAAGACCTCAAAACAATGGTGTCCCTCCTTGAAGAACAAGATGACAAACAGCCTCTCACTAACTGTAAACCTTTGAGCTGGTACACCCCTAACTTCAAAGAAATGTCAAGTGTGGACTTATTTGTCCAGATGACGACCAAATGTGTAGAATCACTTCCACCACCTGAGCAAATTAGGGATAATTTGACCAGAGCAGAACGGGAAGCATTGAGGGAACTCACTGGCAACAAAGATCTAATTATAAAACCGTCCGACAAAGGAGGGAATATAGTGCTGATGGATCAAACAATGTATCTGGACATGTGCATGGAACACCTGAAAGATACTAACCAATACAGAGTACTCTCTCAGGATCCAACTAGCGTGTTCCTTACAGAACTAAGAACTATGTTAACTAGAGCACTAGAAATGAACATAATTACGAAGGAAGAATTCCAATTTATGATTCCCAACAACTATCCAACCATCTCAACCTTCTACTGCCTTCCGAAGGTCCACAAATGTCTCACTAATCCTCCTGGCAGACCCATTATCTCCGGTAACAACTCCCTGACGGAAAAAGCAAGCAAGTTCATTGAGAAACTACTTCATCCCTTTGTCATCAATTTAGAATCACACGTTCAGGACACCAAACAAGCGCTATTAATGTTGGAAAACCTAGTGGTTCCTCCTTATACAATACTCGCAAGTTTGGACGTTGTATCGCTATACAACAACATCCCACATGAAATAGGCCTGCATGCTACATCTTATTTTCTACTCAAATCCAGCAAATTCAACTCTGATCAAATCAAATTCATATTAGAAATCTTGGAGTTCATCTTAACCCATAATTATTTAGTTTTTGACAGCACCTACTACTTGCAATTAGTTGGCACGGCGATGGGCACAGCTTGTGCTCCGAGCTATGCGAACTTATATTTAGGGTGGTGGGAAGAGACAATACTTAAAGACATCTGCCAATACCATCAGTATATCCACAAGTGGACTAGATACATTGACAATATCCTGTTGTTCTGGACTGGCTCTATTCCAACTTTCACCAACATGGTTAATGAGTTGAATGACAATCAAATTGGACTCAAACTGACATATGTAATCCATGAGACACAGCTGGAATTCCTAGATCTTAGGCTTCTACTCCATCTAGATGGTTCAGTTGATACGGAGCTTTTTAGGAAAAGTACTGCATCAAACAGCCTCCTACATTGGCAAAGTTTTCATCCGCATCGACTCAAGGCCGGGATTCCATATGGCCAGTACTTGCGAGCAAGAAGAAACTGCTCCAGTGACGAGTCCTTTCGATCTGAGGCCAACCAACTACGAATCCGGTTTAAAAATAAAGGATATCCTAACCGGATCCTTAAAAAGGCTTTCCAAAGAGCTCTTACACAAGAAAGAAGTACCAGCCTCAGGTCAACTAGACCAACTTCCACAAATAAAATGATCAGATGCATTGGAACGTTTGATGCCAATTGGCAACCTATCATGGACATCTTTACCCGACACTGGCCCATTTTGCAATATGATAAGGATCTAGATACCAACTTAGTTCCTTACCCAAACATCACAGCACGCAGATCAAGGAACCTAAGAGACCTATTGGTACACAGCCATCTAGAAAGAAAAACCCCTTCTAAAAATTGGCTGACTGCCCCAATGGGGACTCATAAATGTGGCTACTGTAAGGCGTGCCAATTTATTAAAACCTCAAAAGTAGTAAGATGCAGCCAAACTTCAAAAGAATACAAAGTTAAACATTTTATTAACTGCAGCACCACTCGGGTTGTCTATGTGATAACATGTTCATGTGGTACCCAATACATTGGGAAAACGTATCAGGAATTTAGGAGACGTATCCTCCAGCATGTTAACTCTGTCACAAATCCCAACCTAAGTACGCCTGTAGCGAACCATGTTCGCCACCTTCATGATGGCAATCCCAACAACTTGTCTTTTCAAGCCCTAGAGAAAATCACTCAGAACTCTAGGAAAGGGAATTTTAATTTAACTCTCCTCCAAAAAGAATCCAAATGGATCTATGAGTTCAGAACTCTAACCCCAGGGGGTATGAACGAAGAAATTAATTTTACCCCATTTATCCACTAGTTGGCCCGGCTCTCCACACCCCAACCTTTTGTTTAGGGTTGTAGCTCTGTACATCACGGTTCGTCCAATTGAAGAGTCATACACTACTCAAATAGGACATTCCTGTGACCATAGGGTTGGGTACCTCTCTGGTATGTCACCATCTATATACCACATATCCACTATGTGCCCGACAGCCATCTAGCTGTAACTGTCAAAAACACTATCATTTGATCCTCTCCACACATGAGCTAATTTGCATCGGTACCAGTCACACTTACTTAAGCCCTGGGTCTGGCTATCAGTTCTCTAGGATACAAGCAGTATTGTTGTTTATTCTTTATACCCACACCCTGAATGGACTATCATTATATAGGATATAGGATAAGTCACTGAAACAACGATATGCCCGGGTTTAACTGTCTCTCGGGGCATAAATGGTGTATAGTTCCGTGCTCCTATGTTTCTTATTAGTGTTTCCCCCAAGGGGTTAATTGGTCTCTAACCCCATTTCAGTTTCATTATTTCGTAGCCGGACCATTTCAGCTACATCACTCCGTAGCCGGATCATGATTGGCTAATCACTTATGACGTATCCGGGGACTCCACCAATGAATCCTCGTTACCTACCTTTAAATATCGGTTTAGTTCCCGCACATCGGCTCCCCTCTGATGAGCTGCGGGCGAAACACGCGCGTCAGGGGCTCCTCGATGATCCACTGCCGCTGCCATTTATTGCTTTATCTCACCTCTCCGTACCACGGTTTATGTGGCATCTGGCTCTCGAGCTGACTTCCAGCTGGTTGTTGTAGGGACAGGAACCCACGGCTCACCAGTTTCTGTTACGAACTAGCCGTACCATCTCACTGTTTATAGGCAACCTTGTCGGTTCTGCATATATGTCCCTCCCACTCAGTTGTTAGTTTGTTTATTTTATGCACTTATTATTGTCATTTCTGGGAGTTTTTGTCAATCGTGACTTTCCCGGTATCTACTATGTATAAGATTTTCTACTAGGCACCATTCGAGGCCGCCTAGTAATTTGAGCAAAAAATCGTTTTTGCGCAACAGACTTTATATACGGAGCACACTGAAAACTTCTGAACAGTTCCTCCCGTATTTTATGTTTTACTGTTATGGTGGCGATCCACATATCTAACTCAAACATTATACTCAAGGCTAATCTCTAATCATACCTCTAACAATTGTAACTGTTGGGGTTCACTGTCGACCGTGATTGATCCCCGACATATCTGTACATTTAAGGCTTTTACCAGGCACCATCCAAAGCTGTATAATACGAACTCTGTTAGCATATTGATACACTGTTAACTAAGGGGTTAGATATAGCTGTGGGCGGATTAGCGATCTCCATGTAGGAGGTCTCAGCCTTTATGACTACCCTGTTACTAAGGCTAACGTTGTATCTCTGCACCTTTCATTACAATATGCACTAGGAATTGTTTGTGCAGCCAATATCGTATAGCCGTTATGACATATTTGTATGATTTATTGTTTGTATAAATCGTAGAGGCATGAGCACACTATTTACGGATAGTTATCTACCGGGCAAATTCTACCTCTGCACTAACTAGATTTCAGTATTGAGGATACTGGATAAATTCTGTACAGTTCCCCATTTACTAATGATCGTCACCTCTATTACCTCTACGGGGGCTATCCCCACATCAGTCTAATACCATACTAGGATCGTACTTAGTACCACTGTAGATATGCCATTATGAATGATTAATTGTATTTGCTGCCGTGAATTTGCAGGCTTTTGCATACAATCTTATTCATATCTCTGATTTGGGCAAATATCTGTCTTTTGCACAAATAGATTTTTGTTCTGAGGATACTGTAAACTTTTAACAGTTCCTCTTTTACCAAGTTTGTTTCACTGTTGATGGTGACCTCCACTTTTAAGGGCTCTATTAAAAGTTATATATTAAATTAACTACTCTTGGGCACTCATCCTCCTCCTCTCTGTGTATACTACTTTTGTAGTTCCTTTAGGGTTAACCCCTTGCCTGTGAGTGCCCCTTTCAGGCTTCCAGGTCTCTTCTGTTTTCTCCTCGTGGAAAGGGAACTGAGCCTGGACGTCTCATACCGGGCACTGTGGTGGTGCACTGTCCAGCCAGAGACGTGGAGGGCAGAGGACATCCAGCCAGAGGGGGATCACTACACTAGCCCTGGCCTGTTGTGGAAGGCCCTAACAGAAGACGTCGACTTCGGCAGTCCAGCAGAGTCAAGGTACTGGGCTATCGTGCATTACCGGAGTGAGATGTTTCAGGGCCGGGATCTATTGGACTGGGACAAGACCTCCGCCGTTTCGCTGCCATGGAACAAGGGCTGGAGATGGACTATGTAGAACTATTAAATTCTGGCCAGCCGCAGAGCAGGGACGCAGACCGGGAAAACTGGGCGGCAGACCCAGACCTGCTAGCCTGCAGCTGGGAAAACGGCGCCAAGGTACCTCCTGCTTCACTACCAGCTGCAGAAGTGGGGGACCGCATGGACTGGCCCTGGAGAGACCCACAGATGGCCGGGGGAGATGGGACCGAGATCTCTCTACCGGCCCTACAGGGATGCTGGGCAGTCGGCCCAGATCCCCAGCGGCAGTGTGTGTCCCAGGGAGCAGAAGGTGCAGTCCTTCCTCCCCAGCGGCAGTGTGTACTCCAGGGAGCTGATGGTGTCGTCCATCCTCCCCAGCGGCAGTGTGGGTCCCAGGGAGCAGAAGGTGCAGTCCTTCCTCCCCAGCGGCAGTGTGTACCCCAGGGAGCTGATGGTGTCGTCTATCCTCCCCGGCGGCAGGCTGAGTTACAGGGGGCAGAGGTAGTTGTTCCTGCCCCCCAGCAGCAAAGTGATATGCCAAGAAGGCAGTGTGAAGTGAAGGGAGCGGAGAACAGCGTCCTCCCTCCCCAGCGGCAGTGTGTACCCCCGGGAGCTGATGGTGTCGTCCATCCTCCCCAGCGGCAGTGTGTGTCCCAGGGAGCAGAAGGTGCAGTCCTTCCTCCCCAGCGGCAGTGTGTACCCCAGGGAGCTGATGGTGTCGTCCATCCTCCCCAGCGGCAGTGTGTGTCCCAGGGAGCAGAAGGTGCAGTCCTTCCTCCCCAGCGGCAGTGTGTACCCCAGGGAGCTGATGGTGTCGTCCATCCTCCCCAGCGGCGGGCTGAGTTACAGGGGGCAGAGGTAGTTGTTCCTGCCCCCAACAGCAAAGTGATATGCCAAGAAGGCAGCGTGAAGTGAAGGGAGCGGAGAGCAGCGTCCCCCCTCCCCAGCGGCAGTGTGTGTCCCAGGGAGCAGAAGGTATCGTCCTTCCTCCCCAGCGGCAGTGTGTACCCCAGGGAGCTGATGGTGTCGTCCATCCTCCCCAGCGGCAGTGTGTCCTGCAGGGAGCAGAGACAGTCAGTCTCGCACCCCAGCAGCAGGACCAGAGAATGAAAGGGGAGACAGCTGGTCTCCCTTTCCACCAGCAGAGAGAGTGTCAGGGAGAGGAGCCTGCTAAACCCTCTCCCCAGCGGCAGTTCACCGTCCAGAGAGAGGAGCTTGTTACACCCTCTCTCCCACGGCAGCCTAACCCACCAAGGGGAGATGTTAAGCCCCACAACTGTGCAGATGGGACCGTAGTCTCTGCACTTACAGCACCAGGGGTAGGGACGGTCTGTCCTGTCCCCCAGCCACAGAGCGATATATCCAAAGTGACAGACAGTCAATCTCCAGCAACCAGGCTCCAACCAGACTACTCCCGGGGTAGTGCTGGCACCAGGACAGAGTACCGCTGGTCTCTGCACCCTCAGCAACCCACCAAGGCAGCCTACCAGTCCCCCACACAGCCGTGGTAAGGCACCTGGACATGGACAAGATTCTCCCTTACCCAGGTGTAGTAATGGTTTATTGTAGGTGGGCTGTACTGCTGTTTCTGTCTTGTGGGTGGGCTGCTGGACTAACAAGGGCACTGACCGGCAGGAGGTCAAGTACCCTGTTAGTCTGGGGGGTAAAGGGGAGAAGTGTGGCGAAACCGACCTCGCCACGTGTCCTTGGAGGGGGCTGATTGCCCGCCTCTTGCCTTTGGACTATGGACCAGACTTTATGGGAATGTGATACCCCAGATAGCCATACCATGGAGCCTATTCATATAATGAAAGATAATGAAAGACTATGGGAAAGACTTTAGCTCCTACTGTGTGAGTAGGATCTGCACGCTATTCGGTAGTTTTGTGCGCGCAGATCCCAGCTATCTGGGGATAGGTGAAATGTCTGTGTGAAACTTCACAGGTATGATCTTTACACCAAAACTACTTCATTAAGCTAAAATTGATTTGTGATTATAGTGTCCCTTTAACAACAACCCCCCTCCCCCCGGGAAAAAAAATTACAATTGCGCCACATTTTTTTTTTTTTTTTATGTGCCGGTGTGTGTCAAGGTGTGTATATCTGTGCTTGTATGTGCCAGTTGTATATCTGACACACAGATACACACTGGCACACAGATACACACATAGTGTGTATCTGTGTGTCAAGGTGTGTGTATCTGTGTGTCAAAGTGTGTGTATCTGTGTTTGTATGTGTCTGTATATCAAGATGTGTGTGTCTGTGTTTGTATGTGCCAGTGTGTATGAATATGACATGCAGATACACACACTAGCAGATAGTGGAACACAGATACACACAATGACAGATACACACACCTTGACACACAGTGTGTATCTGTGTGTGTGTGTGTGTGTCTATTTATCTATCTGTGTGTCAAGGTGTGTGTATATGTGTGTCAAGATGTGTGTATTTGTGTTTGTATGTGCCATTGTGAATGAATCTGACACACAGATACACACACTGGCAGATAGTGGCACACAAATACACACACTGACACAGATACATACCTTGACACACAGTGTGTATCTCTGTGTGTGTGTGTGTGTTTATGTATGTATGTATCTGTGTGTCAAGGTGCGTGTATCTATGTTTCAAAGTATGTGTATCTGTATTTGTATGTGTCTGTGTATCAAGGTGTGTGTATCTGTGTTTGAATGTGCCAGTGTGTATGAATCTGACACACAGATACACACACTGGCAGATAGTGGCACACCGATACACACACATTGGCAAACAGTGTGTATCTGTGTGTGTGTGTGTGTGTGTATGTATCTGTGTGTCAAGGTGTGTGTATCTGTGTTTGTATGTGCCGGTGTGTGTTAAGGTGTGTATATCTGTGTTTGTATGCACCAGTGTGTGTGTGTATCTCTGTGTCAGTGTGTATATGTATCTGAGACACATATATACACACACACTGGCACACTGACACACACCTTTACACACATATACACACACTCAGATACACACTGACACACACATCTTGACTCACAAATACACACACACTCAGATTCACACAGTGACATACACACACTTGCACCCACAGTTACACCCTGAGATACACACACACAGGCACATACAAACACACTGATGCATACTGGCACATACACACACACTGACACACACACTCTTTGACAGACACACATACACTCTCACTGACAAACACACACACTACATACACTCTCACTGACAAACACACACACTCTTTGACAGACACACACTATTTGACAGACACACATACTCTTTTACAGACACACATACAAACACATATACACTCTCATTGACAAGAACAGATACATTCTCACTGACAAACACATACACTCACACACTCACTGACAAGCACACATTCACTCTCACTGACAAATACACAAACACATACAAACTCCCTAACAGACACACATACCATTTTTTATTTTTTAACATTTTATTCCACCCAGTCCCCCTACCTTTAGGAGTGCTGGCATGGAGTCCCTAGGGTCCAGTAGGGCTGCTGGCATGAAGTCCCTGTGGTCCAGTGGGGCTGGCTGCAGCTTGGTGGGCGGTCAGGAGGTCTGGCAGACAGGTGAGCGGTGGAGGCGGGCGGCGAGGGAGCTCTGAGCATCATGCTAAGCACCCTCGCGCGCCTCTTAGTAATGCCGGAGCCGGAATGACGTCATATTCCGGCTCCGGCATCACTGCTGTGCGCACGAGGGAGCTGAGCAGGGAGATCACTGCTCACTGCTCCCTTGCCGCCCGTGGCCATTTTATTTTAATTTTTTTGGGTGGAACCCCAATTTGGGAACGCTGGCTTACAGTGATGTATGTATGTTGTGGACATCAAGGGGTCACTTTGAACCTAACCATAATGAGCCAATATGTTTCCTCTAAATAAGAACTGTCCAAAATTCAGCCCATGGGCCGCTGTGGGATTTTATAAAGCCAGTCTGTGGGTTTAGGCGAAATGACCTCCTGCAAGCTCAAGGGGCCCATACACTTAGGGACCTGGTCAGGCACAGTGGCTCTTTAACAGCATGACTGGAGTCTGGACCCAACTCTAACCCAGCTAGATGCCACTGGAACCCAGAGAAGCCACCTCCTGCTCCAAAATGTTATGGAAGCAGAGGGGTGGTTAAAAATATGCAAAATGTGTGTATTTGTGTATGTGTCTGTGCATGTATTTTTGTCATTTATGTATATGTGTTATCTGTGTGTGTATATTTGTGTGCTAGTGTGTGTAAATGTTTTAAAACTCATCTGAACTAATGTTACAGAATTGGTCAGACAGAACATAATGTGGTCACATTTGGCTTTAGTGATTCTGAGAATTAACAGTGCAGTTGGAATTAGGTCATTTTGTTGATTACTAAAGAATGACATTGAGCAACCCTCAAGTTTTATATTCTATAGAGATCTTGATAGGGATATGATCGCGGCTTGTGCTGAAATATCTCTGGTACTCACAATAATCTGCAGGGGCCATTGCAGCCTTTCAAACTCTGAATACCAATATAATAAGCGGAGGTTCAGCTTTTTCTTTTAGTTCTAAGGAGGTGATCATCCTCTGGAAAAATGGGTGACTTAAGTGGAAGTTAAGACATCTATGGTACGATTCTACTGAACTCACTGCACAAATAAACTGTTGTACTTGCTTCATTAGAATCTCCAACTGATTCCGAGTGTAACTCAGTTGCCTGTCCCGGTCTCCCTCTCCAGACTTCATTGCCTTGCCATTTTGGTGTAAAACACCCATTTTCGTTTTGGACTCTAGCAGATCTGTCTTCCAGACTCTTCACAACTGGAGCATTGACTGTCACCCTTTGGAGGAAGGAGAAGAGACATCATCCAAATCTGTCACATGATAAACTCCATTGAACCATGGTGAGGTGAACAATTCTCCGTCCTCGAGGGGCTCCTGAGAGTCACCTGATGTTCTTAGGGGATGCACACTGCAGGGATCTGATATCAGTCAAACTAATGCTCTCTGGGATATGATTTTTTTTTGTATTTGAGCACCATCATTTCACCCTGGGAAGAAGTATACAACATATATCCAAGTAGCCTCCAAACGAGGGAAAAAGTGTGTTTTCTGTGAGTCCGTAATGGAGCCCCAGAGTTATGCATCAAGCCACCCGTGCTCCCCCTGTAAGTGTGCTTTTAAACATGTATTTACATGTCTGATATAGCTCTGATGATTTAAGAAACACTAGCTAAAACAATAAGTGGATAAAGACAGGCATTAATAAATAATAACTATTAAAACTCAAAGTGAAGTATATAAAACAATTGTGCTATCTCTTTAAACTGCATGAATTTACATGCAAGCAAAACACACTGTGTAAACGTGCATGTATATTAAAGTACTTGTGCTATTAAAAAAAAAAAAAGTGTGAATGTTATTTAACCAATACAGAATGAAATCCAATATCCTTATGTACTACAATAAAACACACAATTGGTGCACACACCAATACAAAAGAAATAGTAAAACGGTAATAAAAAAATTCTTATTAAGAAAATGTTCTTGGGCTGCACCTTTAACCCCTTAAGGGCACATGACATGTGTGACATGTCATGATTCCCGTTTATTCCAGAGGTTTGGTCCTTAAGGGGTTAAGACAAAGTTAAAACAAATCTAGTGCAGAGCATCCATGTGCTTTGCTTCAGGACAATCACTCACATTATCAGAGTGCAATGAGTGTCACTCCCACTTTAAAAGCGTTAGCAGGATCAGCTCTTTCTGTACGATGGATCCAAATTAAAACAAATAGATACAGTTAAAAAAAACAGAGAAGGTAAATGTTACGGTTGCCTCCAGGCTTGCTGGAAGTTGGACCGTAGAAAAGGATGCTCCTAGCGCTCACCAAAGGACCATCAGCACCGTAGACACCATAACTACTGCGTAGACACCATAAGTACAGCAGACTCAACGAACCACCGCTGCTGGGCTTGTATCTCGTTGGCTGCTATCCACCCTGGACCTACAACCAGGCTCCAGGGTCAAGTGGGGGATCTCTCTTCCTTCTGCAGAGCGAAGCTTACATATTATTAATCAGCAACCTTTAAATATATACATAACCAAAAATCAGCCAAATCCATCCAGTAGATCAAAAGTTAGGTCGAAGTCATTTATGACCGACCGCAAGCACATTTTCCTGCCCAAAACAGTTCCATAGATTTGGGCTGTGCGGTCGGTCAATTTCATGCAGAAAAACGACTAAGTCCCATTCGAATGTGCGTTCGAATCTTCGAACAGGACTTAGTCTCTGCAGCTGCAAGTTCAGTATGGGAGAAGGTAAGGGTCAGCGGTGTTCGCGGAAATATGTAGCCGATTTTAGTTCCATGAATTTGGCTACACATACCACTGACCTCGTTCAAATGAACAAAGATGGCCGCCACCACGCGTTCGTTTACACGAACAGCGGCCACCCAGCGCTCGGCAATTAACCTGCAGTAACCTCACAGCCTGGGAGGTAAATTGCCTGCACACTTCCACTTCTGTGTGGTCCGCCTGTGTGGTACTTGGTTCAGTAAGCCCCATTTACTGAACCAAGTGAGAGAAAGCCAGGGACAAGTTATTTTACAGGTCTGGGGACTCCGTCTTAAAGGGGCATTGTTCACCAAAGTCACAATATGTCCCCAGATGGTTCTTAGAGGGCCATACACACCCAATAAAAGTCCATACGTTTTCAAGGGCACAATCTCCCAGGGGCCATAGTCATGAGGAAGGAGGCTGGCAAATAGGCTTCTCCACAATCCAGGGAAGCAGGGCACTTTATCATTTAAAGGGCCAGTTACAAATAGCAGTTTGTAACAGTAAAGTCATGTAATTACACAATCTAGCATTTGTTCAGCTCAAAGTCTCCAACACAAACACTCATACTGATGTAGCCACGTTTCAGTAATGCCTCCTTTGCACAACTCGTTTTACCCCACCACTCTGGGCTTTTTCAAATGCCAATAGAGGCAGGTTCAGTATGTCTGGCTTTATATACACTGTTAATAGGTATTTTTATACTTTTTTACAATTTCTTTTATATTGCTTTTATTATAACTTTGATGATTGTTGTGCTCTGGAGAAGTGGAGCTTTTATGTTTATGCATTGACCATATTTTTTCCTCTTCTTTCTAATATACATCACATTATATATAACAGCTAAAAGTATGCCCTTCTATAAACTGTATCTCTGAGACTTCTAACTTAAGGGTGAAAATATGCATCTTTGTATCACAAAATTCTAAGGTATTGTGGCGAAACCGAACTCGCCACGTGTCCTTGGAGGGGGCTGATTGCCCTCCTCTTGCCTTTGGACTATGGACCAGACTTTATGGGAATGTGATACCCCAGATAGCCATACCATGGATCCTATTCATATAATGAAAGACTATGGGAAAGACTTTAGCTCCATGGCAATTGTACTGTGTGAGTAGGATCTGCACGCTATTAGGTAGTTTTGTGCGCGCAGATCCCAGCTATCTGGGGAAAGGTGAAATGTCTGTGTGTTATGTGTAAATGTGACTTTATGTATTTTAAAGTGTTTTATGTCGTTTTGCAACCATGTGGTTAATGGAGTCTGACTCTAGTCCTGGATAATTGGATTACTTCTCCAATTAACTCCAGGGCAGAAGGGAGGAAACCAGGGTGCATTGTGGGGATGTTTTTCTGCCATCCAGGAGGGACAAAAGATACTTTTAGTAACTTTTGAACCCCTGGTCGGATTCATGCCATTTTTTTATAATTTGTTCCCCTGAATGGATTGATTGTGGATATGTATTTTTATGTGAATGTGATGTATGGTTTTAAAGTTATGAAAGTTGTGTAAAAGTATATTTTACACTGTATGCATAATGGGATTATGTGTCACACTAAGGGGAGGGGATGTGTGGGAGGTAACATCTATGTCATTGGTTATTTTATGCCTCCCCCTGGGTGTGGCCTGTATGTGTGAGATGGAAATAAAAGCCGGGCTGGATGAGCCAGTCCAGAGTTCCTGCTTAACCCTCAAAGCGATGTGTCGTCTCGTTCTTTGGGGGAATTGGATTGTATGCTGACTGCCAGGAGTGTAAGCCGATGTCTGCTTTTCTTGTTCAGCTGTTCCAGTGTTCGTGTGGTTCCAGTCGGGAGAACGGTGTTTTCAGTAGCTGCCTGTGCATCTGAAAAGGGGCATATCGCCTAAACTGTGTTTTATCCTCTTGTAAGTGAAACGGTCCGTTACAATTGGTGGCAAGCGGCGGGATCGTTCCTACAACCAGAGGGACAGCTACAGACAACACCATTCCTGGATTACAAATTGAGGGCAACGCTAGTACCCGTACAGCGACCCTATCTACGAAGGATTTTGGGAAAATGGGCAACACGCACACCTGGGCAACACGCACACCTGAGGATGAGAGTGAATTAGAATGGAGAGATAATGCCCGGATAGAATTATGGTATGATGCCCTGGAAGAAGTCCAGTATCAACTGCAGCAGCGCTTTCCTGGTGCCGCATACCAGTTGGAGGAACAAATGGCCTGGCGGATGCCGCTTCTGGGGGACCAACCCGGAGGGGAGCGGGTAAGACAACTTGAGTACCTCGTGGAAAGGGAACCGAGCCTGGACGTCTCATACCGGGCACTGTGGTGGTGCACTGTCCAGCCAGAGACGTGGAGGGCAGAGGGCATCCAGCCGGAGGGGGATCACTACACTAGCCCTGGCCTGTTGTGGAAGGCCCTAACAGAAGACGTCGACTTCGGCAGTCCAGCAGAGTCAAGGTACTGGGCTATCGTGCATTACCGGAGTGAGATGTTTCAGGGCCCGAGATCTATTGGACTGCGACAAGACCTCCGCCGTTTCGCTGCCATGGCAGACCCAGACCTGCTAGCCTACAGCTGGGAAAACGGGGCCGAGGTACCTCCTGCTTCACTACCAGCTGCAGAAGTGGGGGACCTCATGGACTGGCCCTGGAGAGACCCACAGATGGCCGGGGGAGATGGGACCGAGATCTCTCTACCGGCCCTACAGGGATGCTGGGCAGTCGGCCCAGATCCCCAGCGGCAGTGTGTGTCCCAGGGAGCAGAAGGTGCAGTCCTTCCTCCCCAGCGGCAGTGTGTACCCCAGGGAGCTGATGGTGTCGTCCATCCTCCCCAGCGGCAGTGTGGGTCCCAGGGAGCAGAAGGTGCAGTCCTTCCTCCCCAGCGGCAGTGTGTACCCCAGGGAGCTGATGGTGTCGTCTATCCTCCCCGGCGGCAGGCTGAGTTACAGGGGGCAGAGGTAGTTGTTCCTGCCCCCCAGCAGCAAAGTGATATGCCAAGAAGGCAGTGTGAAGTGAAGGGAGCGGAGAACAGCGTCCTCCCTCCCCAGCGGCAGTGTGTACCCCCGGGAGCTGATGGTGTCGTCCATCCTCCCCAGCGGCAGTGTGTGTCTGTCAGGATCGGGACAGGGATCCAACACGCAGAGTACAAACAGTAGCCAGATACGTATACCGGACCTTAGAATGGCCGGACTAACGTAAGTAGTACAGTATAGAATGGTCAAAGACAAGCCGAGGTCGAGGGTAACAGAAGACAGGTAAGCGAGAGACAAGCCGAATCAAGGGTAACAGAGATAAGCAGAGTAAGGTAAACAAGCCGGGTCAAAACCAAAAGGGATAATAGAATACACAAGCACTGAGTGACTAGAACAAGCTAGAACCACGACAGGGCAATGAGCTAATGAAAGAAGCTCTGTTAAATACCCTGTTCAGAGCAGTAACCACGCCTCCAAGGCGTCCTGATTGGTCCTGCAGCCATTGACTGACAGGTTGTTCCGGGGGAGTGTCCTGATGACTACTTCTTGCCTAGATGCTGTAAAAGGCAGTCACTCCCTCGCGGCCGGCCTAGCATGACCGGATAGACCGCGGGGAAGGGAGCCATCAGACCGTCTGGATGGAGGAACAGCTAAGTCTCTACCTCTTTCGGAGGTAGAGACCACAGGTACCCTGACAGTGTCCCAGGGAGCAGAAGGTATCGTCCTTCCTCCCCAGCGGCAGTTTGTACCCCAGGGAGCTGATGGTGTCGTCCATCCTCCCCAGAGGCAGTGTGTCCTGTAGGGAGCAGAGACAGTCAGTCTCGCACCCCAGCAGCAGGACCAGAGAATGAAAGGGGAGACAGCTGGTCTCCCTTTCCACCAGCAGAGAGAGTGTCAGGGAGAGGAGCCTGCTAACCCCTCTCCCCAGCGGCAGTTCACCGTCCAGAGAGAGGAGCTTGTTACACCCTCTCTCCCACAGCAGCCTAACCCACCAAGGGGAGATGTTAAGCCCCACAACTGTGCAGATGGGACCGTAGTCTCTGCACTTACAGCACCAGAGGTAGGGACGGTCGGTCCTGTCCCCCAGCCACAGAGCGATATATCCAAAGTGGAGACAGTCAATCTCCAGCAACCAGGCTCCAACCAGACTACTCCCGGGGTAGTGCTGGCACCAGGACAGAGTACCTCTGGTCTCTGCACCCTCAGCAACCCACCAAGGCAGCCTACCAGTCCCCCACACAGCCGTGGTAAGGCACCTGGACATGGACAAGATTCTCCCTTACCCAGGTATAGTAATGGTTTATTGTGGGTGGGCTGTACTGCTGTTTCTGTCTTGTGGGTGGGCTGCTGGACTAACAAGGGCACTGACCGGCAGGAGGTCAAGTACCCTGTTAGTCTGGGGGGTAAAGGGGAGAAGTGTGGCGAAACTGACCGCCCCACGTGTCCTTGGAGGGGGCTGATTGCCCGCCTCTTACCTTTGGATTATGGACCAGACTTTATGGGAATGTGATACCCCAGATAGCCATACCATGGAGCCTATTCATATAATGAAAGATAATGAAAGACTATGGGAAAGACTTTAGCTCCTACTGTGTGAGTAGGATCTGCGCGCTATTCGGTAGTTTTGTGCGCGCAGATCCCAGCTATCTGGGGATAGGTGAAATGTCTGTGTGTTATGTGTAAATGTGACTTTATGTATTTTAAAGTGTTTTATGTCGTTTTGCAACCATGTGGTTAATGGAGTCTGCCTCTAGTCCTGGATAATTGGATTACTCCAGGGCAGAAGGGAGGAAACCAGGGTGCATTGTGGGGATGTTTTTCTGCCAGCCAGGAGGGACAAAAGATACTTTTAGTAACTTTTGAACCCCTGGTCGGATTCATGCAATTTTTTTAATATGTTGTTCCCCTGAATGGATTGATTGTGGATATGTATTTTTATGTGAATGTGATGTATGGTTTTAAAGTTATGAAAGTCGTGTAAAAGTATATTTTACACTGTATGCATAATGGGATTATGTGTCACACTAAGGGGAGGGGATGTGTGGGAGGTAACATCTATGTCATTGGTTATTTTATGCCTCCCCCTGGGTGTGGCCTGTATGTGTGAGATGGAAATAAAAGCCGGGCTGGATGAGCCAGTCCAGAGTTCCTGCTTAACCCTCAAAGCGATGTGTCGTCTCGTTCTTTGGGGGAATTGGATTGTATGCTGACTGCCAGGAGTGTAAGCCGATGTCTGCTTTTTTTGTTCAGCTGTTCCAGTGTTCGTGTGGTTCCAGTCGGGAGAACGGTGTTTGCAGTAGCTGCCTGTGCATCTGAAAAGGGACATATCGCCTAAACTGGGTTTTATCCTCTTGTAAGTGAAACGGTCCGTTACAGGTATCAAACTTGGCTCCATATGCTTTGTAAGAGCCATACAGAAAAGGAAATATATCATGAACTGATAAACTGATTCATTTTGTCACTTATTTAAATGGGCATGCCTCACTTTGAGAAAACTGGCTCATTCAAAAGCTTTAGCTTTGATTGAGACAGTTGCCTCACTCTGCAAACTGAAAAAAAAAAAAAGGTCAATATTATTATGTCTCATGTTTACTTGCTTCTTTGTTCTTATGCTTTCCACATCCACTTTAGGGGGGCAATCAGTGTCCTATCTAACCAATTCCTAGGAATGCTAGAAAAGTGCATTAGGCATGCCTAACAGAGTTACACAAGTGCAGTTGGAAGATCTCTTCATTGAATATCCTGGGGAGATGAGAGAGAGTGATCATGCAGAGCAGGCTTTGGTGTGACAAATGCTCCTTCCCACGAACTTTGCCATGAACTCCTATAAGAATGTGGAAGCTGGCCTCCTGCCCACCGACTGCAGTCCAGGTGTAAGACCCTGTTCGGGAGTTATTGCCCAGCCTCCATTAGCATCTTTCCCTCAGTGCCCCTGGTTCGAAACTTTCCCCTCATTTGAATGGAACTGAATGCTAGCTCCCTTGCGGCCGTTCGCATGAACAAACCCATAAATGGTACTCAGCTGTACGTAACTGCGACTGCTATGGAACCAATTTCAACATGAGGACTTTGTGGTTCCCGGTCACCTCAGCGGTACTTAGCCGCGAATGTTATGGAACTATTTTCGGCATGAGGTAACCATGCGGTTCCAGGAATACTTGGCATGGGGTTTTGAACGACTTTGCGACCCACCATGAGGGCACTTTTTGGAGGTAAGGTACCTGAGACTAAGGGGAACAAACAGTACCTGAGAGCCAGGCAGAGCACCTCGTATTGCGACCACAGAAACTCCCAAATGTTGACCAGCAAAAGCACCAAAAGCCCTGGAACTATTTTGGGCATGTGTGCGGCCAGTCTGAAATTTGACACGGTGGCGTTTCCCCTACACTGCATGGATCTGAGTGCTATTTGGACAACTTGGGCACTCAGATCAGGGCTGTTTGGGGATGTATGACATGTAATTATTATATGTTTTTATAGTATTTTGGGTTACTTTTATGTTTTTGTGTTGGGCTGTCTGTTCCTGGGAAATAATTAGCTTACCAGTCTTTAACTCAATTATCTCCCAGGCGAAGAGATTCCTGGGAAGGGCTTGCATTGTATTGTTTGGAGATCCTCTGCTGGGTTCTTTGCATAAAAGGCATAGTTTGGTTCATTAAAATCAGTTGTAGTTCCATAACTATGTGTTGTCTAGTTACTAGGAGGGGAAAGAGCTAATCACTGCTTAGCTCAGATGGATCTACTGAACACCAACCACCATGTTCCAGCTCGTGGAGGACTCAGTGGGACTACAGCTTCAAGGACTGTGTGTCGTCCAGTTCCTTGGAGGGAATAGAGCTAGTCCCCTATCCTGTTCCAGGAGGGAGAGGGTCCAAGAGGACGCCAGTCAAGCAATGGCAACTGGGGCAGAAGCACTGAGGTTTTCCCCAGTTCCAGCTAGGAAGTGATCCTTGGCGAGGGTACCCAGCAGGGGTATAGGGAGCTCCGCTACATTCGGTATTGGGTTTCACTCTTCTGCTGCTGAACAATGATGCCCTGATTCTGTTATTAGCGAACTGTTCTGAAACTGAAAAGGGTGGGTAAAATGGAGGGGAGTGAAGGCTGAAGAAACTCACCTAACTTCCACTGACCTTAAATTTGAAATTTGCTTTGAATTCTCATTTTTATGAATAACCCAGAGACTCGCATTTACCTTTTACCTAGATTGTGTTATTACAATGTCACTCTCTCACACTGAAAATTTATGGAGCCTTTCATACATTATTTTTTATAGACCCATTTAAAACTGTTAATGTATTCTAATTTATTTTACTCATTACATGTGTTGCATGTGCTATGTTTATATGTATGTATATGTGGATATACATTTATCTTATGGAAACATTTTTAAAATCGATCTATGTGCACTACCACATTAAGGATTGTTGGAGTATTTAAATCACTATTAAGTTGAGCCACCAGAGGGCATTACAGAACTTATAATAATTCTATTTATAGAACAATAAGTAATTGTGTTTCGTCACATGTAAGAAAATATCCAGGATATCCTGCTCATATCTTGTTGTTACTAGTGACATACTGCTGTCTATTTGGAAGGTGATTGATAAGAGGCATATCCAGAGTCCAATGTAGGCACTGGAAGTTTAGCTGATCACAGTACAGCAAAAATAGAAAAGAAAGAATAAAAAAAATGCAATTTTCCCTAACTATCCTTATCATGCCCTGTGGGCTCTTTCTGTGTGACACAAACACCACGTGCTGGAGAAAATGGCGGGAATCTTGTCTCACGAAAACAGGCAGTGGGACTTGGTTTTCGAGTGTCTGGAACTTTAAGATGGGCGCTTGACCTCGCGAACACTGGCAAATTCACATGAACGCCTGCTTCTTTCCACGACAAGCCAGTAGAGCACTGTTCGGTAGGATTGTTTGCATGAACAAGGCGAATAATCATTACTTATGAGCCAGGGGAACCATTTGTCTTTTTGCTTGTTTTGGAACTCCAGAAAATGACCAACCTCTACCACTGATTCTCTGGAACTAATTTGGGCAGGCGCCATGTGTGCGGGCGGTCAAAACTGTACCCCGGTGACGATTTGGCTGTGTTCGTGGGATCTGAACGCTACTTGGACAGCTTGGGTGTTGGGAGTGTTATGCTTTGTCCTTGCTTGAGACCTCCTGCTGGGAGTCTGTGTATAAAAGTGTGGTGTCTGGCCATAACAAAACATTCCTGTTGTACCCTTCATCAAGACTCGGCTGATGTTTGGGTATGTGAACAACGAATCACTTGATTTATTCTCACAAACAGCTTAGATTTCGGGTACGTACGAATCAATGTACTACGCGAACAGGCTATAATCACTAAGTCCCTAGCATTTCGGGAGTGTGCGAACGAACATACTTCACAAAGTACCTGAGGTTCGTTACATGCTCCCACTCCTGTCAGCCATGTCTCCAGTCTGCTTCCATCTCATGTCTGCCATAAATATGTAATTAATTGGAAAAAAAGAAGCTAGTACTAGCATTATGTTAAGAGGAATTGTTTGCGATACGTTTTCCCAGTGATGTGGTCTAATGTCACAGGTTATTTTGACACCTTTTACGTAGCCATTTCACCATCAATCTCTGCTAAATATTGGAGTAAAATTATGTGTGCATGCATGTGTGCTGACATCAAAGGTAAAAATGCACAAAACTGTTATCAGACAGGAGTATTCTAAATGCCAGAGAGGTGTCCCAATGCACAGGCAAAATGTACTTATCTCTGGAATTCTTTATTTATTAATTGATTTATTTTTATAAAGAAAGGCTGCATTCACTGGGTCTTTGCACCATACACACTTCAACAGGATGAAGTGGCTATGGGGCATAGTTTGATCCTTTAAAGGTCATTTTGAAGACATGAATAAAAAAAACACAAATTAATTAAGATAAATTAAAAAACTAGAAACGGTTTTCTTAAAACACAGTATTTCGAAATGGAACAGTTTTTTATTAAGCATCATGTTTTAAAAAACTAAGCTAGATCATCCAATTGTATTCATACGGTTTTAATAAATATAGGCATTATCAGACAAGGTAAATACATTGTCAATTAAAAAGCTAAAGAAATTTAGATATTTTAGGATGTATATATGTCTTTAGTAAGACTGCAAGTACATCATGTACAAAATATATAATATAATCTGAAATCACGATTACCTTTAGCTCCAGATCAATGTGAGTCTTCTCTACCCGTGGAGGATGTACAAGAGAGTAATCAATTTCATTTTTTGCATCAAGTTGGGAAATAACTGAGAACAAAAACAAAATAAAATAAAATTAGAAACACCAATTTTTTTATAGACCCATTTAAAACTGTTAATGTATTCTAATTTATTTTACTCATTACATGTGTTGCATGTGCTATGTTTATATGTATGTATATGTGGATATACATTTATCTTATGGAAACATTTTTAAAATCGATCTATGCGCACTACCACATTAAGGATTGTCGGAGTATTTAAATCACTATTAAGTTGAGCCACCAGATGGCATTACAGAACTTATAATAATTCTATTTATAGAACAATAAGTAATTGTGTTTCGTCACATGTAAGAAAATATCCAGGATATCCTGCTCATATCTTGTTGTTACCAGTGACATACTGCTGTCTATTTGGGAGGTGATTGATAAGAGGCATATCCAGAGTCCAATGTAGGCACTGGAAGTTTAGCTGATCACAGTACAGCAAAAATAGAAAAGAAAGAATAAAAAAATGCAATTGTAACTTTCCCTAACTATCCTTAACATGCCCTGTGGGCATAAAACACCAAAAAGCTGGGAGTACTACATTTTAATTTGAAATATATATCACTGTGGTTCCAAATCAGATCTCTTCGATTCACATTTATAGTGAAGCTGCACTTCAAAAATTCTTAATTTTAGACTTCAGACAACTTAATAAGTTAATAAATCTATTTTATGTTAATTTATAATAAATAAATGTTAATAAACATTGCCTGCTTGACACTGACATTGCATGGCTCTTTTTGTCTGTATGCTTTGTATGTACACTTTGTATGAAATGTTCTTGTTATCTTATGTGGAACAGCGATGGGAAAGGAGGTGAGCTTTGAGAAGAAGGAAGGTAAGGTCCTGACATTTGACAACGAACAGTTAATACATTTTGCAACTTTGGAAATTTAAAATAGTCCGTAATCTTTAAAATAAATATCTGCATAACAATAACATTAGTTCAGAAACAAAGGAAACCAGCCTGGTGTTTGGTTGGGTATGACTCACTATGACATTATGAAATGTACAAATGTACACACATCTTAACAACTGACTTACACCCATGTAGAGGTTATCGTGCCAGGAATACCCTAGAGTTTTTATTGTAAGTAGTCAAGGCATTTTAGAACTGTTTGACTTTTTACCTTTGGTTGGCTATGCATCTCTACTACTTTTGACATAGAGTCAGAAGCTCTTTGTCTGAACTAAACATAGTTGTGCAGGGATTGGCTCACTGGCTAAGAGATATCAGGAGATGCTCTCAACCAATGCAGGGCTGAGCTCAAGATAGCTTCTGCTTAGGAGCTTCCAGCTCTCTGTTGGTAGTAGTGAAGGCCAATGGGCACACTCCTGGCACCATAACCACTACACCATACTGTAGTGGTTTCAGTGCTGGGTTTATTACATGAAGGTATTTCTATAGTTAATTTCAAGCATATGTTTGCAGAGGTTCATTAAAGCAGAATAACAGATAATTACTTGACAACTATTATTCTTTACTTTTTCATTTTCTGTGTATGTTTTCCCTTTTTGCTGTTTTTCGATTATTTTTTTTCTAGTACTATAGTGCGATTATTAATACAAGTGGTTCAGACTCACCTTGAAATGTGTCTAATTCTCTTTGGAGGATAGCAAGAGCTTCATTCACTCTTGGGCACAGCTAAGAAAGTGGCATTTGAAAAAAAAATATAGATGAGTACATATTTAAAGGAACATGGAAATTAAAAAAGCTATAATATCTTAAGGGGGCACTGTGAGAACTACTTAACAAAGTGGTTTTGATGTGTAGACTATGCCTTTGTAGTTTCACTACTCAGTTCTTTGCCATTTAGGAGTTAATGTACTTTGTTTATTCAGCCCTAGCCACCGCTCCCATGGCTGACAGACTCATTAAATGCTTTCGGGAAAAAAAATTATATTTGAAACATAATTTATTGCTCATAGTTTAATGTTGAACCACCTATTTCCTGCACTGTTAGCTGCCTGGCACATCCTGCAGCAATGCCCTTTGTCTGATTAAAGCTTAAATAAAACAGCATGATTATATATTATTCTAAGAACTTGCCACAACCGTATTACTCTATATCGTTCTAAGAACCTGCCACAACTTTATGATTATATGTCATCATAGGAACCTGACACAACTTTATTACTATATATCATTCTAGGAACTGCACAATGTTAACATACTGGACATAATTCAAATTGGCTACTATTAAAGTGAAGAGTTTATAGCAGATGTTTCAGCTTGAGTCAGTCAAAACAATACACCCTGGGGAAATATGGCGATAAAATAAAGCAATATTGTTAAAGACACTTTGTGTTTAAAACCATGGTTTGTGATTTTAAAAAAAATACTGAAAAGAGAGCTCTATTAAGAGACAGATCATGAATGTGATATAGCCAGAAAGTATCTAGCAAATGAAATTTGGGATGAAAAATGGGATGAAATTTCCCAAACTTCAGTTCAGACTAGAGATAGAACTTAATATTGGGACCAGTTTGCTCCAATTATCTAACAAGAGAGGAAATAACATGAGTATCTTCTCAAAAGTAAAATTATCCAATTCCCAATTTCAAACAATGAAGCAGAAATGGTCACTATGACCAAATCTGCTATGTCGTAAACAGAGTAAACCACAAGACCAACATCTGTAAATCCAGTCAGTCCTAAATTGAATTAGGGTTTTATATGGGGCAGCAATAAACTCTTCAATGTATGTTCAATTGCACACTACAAAGGAAGATAGGAAAAGGGGGTACCAAAGTAAAGCGCTCACCCTATCCTATCAGTCTGTCAGTGCTTCAACGCAATCACCTCCCAAGCTTATCTGCGTCCCACCACCCCTGTTATTAAACGCAATAACATCCAACTGTATTAAAACATTGGTATGTGTGACAGAGCTTCGTGTACTCTGACCAAGTACCTCTGCCCAGTCCGCTTCCTAGCTGCTTGCAGTCAGGGCCGGCGCGTCCATAAGGCGGCACAGGCGGCCGCCTTAGGGCGCATCGGCTATGGGGGCGCAAGATTTCGGTGACCGACAGGAGGGACGTTCTCCCTCCTGCCAGGTCACCTTCTGGACCCCCGGCGGGCGGCAGTGTTCTAATGAGAGGCGGCGAGGGAGCTCTAACCTGTCTGCTCTGCTCCCTCGCGCGCCGTGTGCTGATTCTGCGGGAGCCAGAATATGACGTCATATTCCATATTCCAGCTCCCGGCATCAGCAGACAGCCCGCGAGGGAGCAGAGCAGACAGGTTAGAGCTCCCTCGCCGCCTCTCATTAGAACGCTGCCGCCCGCCGCACTGAAGCCCCACTGGACCCCAGGGACACATCCACACCAGCTCTCCAGGTAGGGAGGCTGGGTGGATATTATTATTAATTTGTGTGTGTCTGAAAGTGTATGTGTGAGTGTCTGTGAGTGTGTGTGAGTGTGTGTGTCTGTGAGTGTGTGTTTGTCTGAGTGTCTGTGAGTGTGTGTGTCTGAAAGTGTATGTGTGAGTGTGTGTTTGTCTGTGAGTGTGTGTGTCTGTGTATGTGTTTGTCTGTGAGTGTGTGTATGTGTCTGTGAGTGTGTGTGTGTACGTGTTTGTCAGTGTGTGTGTATGTGTTTGTCTTTGTGTGTGTGTTTGTCTGTGAGTGTGTGTCTGTATGTGTTTGTCTGTGAGTGTGTTTGTCTGTGTATGTGTGAGTGTGTGTATGTGTCTGTGTGTGTATGTGTTTGTCTGTGAGTGTGTTTCTGTGTGTGTGTGTCTGTGCATGTGTTTGTCTGTGAGTGTGTGTCTGTGTATGTGTGAGTGTGTGTATGTGTCTGTGAATGATTGTATGAATGTGTGTGTCTGTCAGTGTATGAGTGTGTGTTTGTGAGTGTCTGTCAAATCAGTGAGAATACGTTTGTGATTGAGTGTGTGTCTGTCAATGAATGAGTGTGTGTCAGATCAGCGAGTCTGTGTCTGTCAGTTACGTCTGTGTGTTTGTCATTGAGTGTGTGTGGCTGTTAGTGTGTATACACCACTGAGTGTAGCGTGGCGGAGTGGAGCGCAGTACAGGAGCTTCTGTTTCCTGTACCTGGCCAGACTGAGAGGAGGTGCGCACTGAGAGAAGGTGCTCACTGAGAGAGCACTTACTGTCAGTCCAGCCAGGTACAGAAAACTGAAGCTCCTGTAGAGGGTCTGCTCCGCAACGCTACAAGACAGGTAGGAGGCACACCAGGAAGGGGAGTGTGACCGCTAAGAGGGTGGGGGGTGCACCAAGGGACAGAGAGGGGAGGGGAGAGAAGAACCAAGGGACAGGAAAAAGAGAGGGAGGGGAGAGGAACACTAAGGGACGGGGAAGAGGGAGGGGCTGGTTAGGAGGCACATAGGTGAAGATGTTAATTTTAGAGGGGTAGGTGGAAAAATGCATCTTCGCCTATGTACCCCAAAATCCTTGCACCGGCCCTGCTTGCAGGGACCCTGGAACGTTTCAGCCTCAGTTGCCAAAGCTTGACTGGGGTCTCTCTGGCGTTTTTCCACCTGATTAGGCTGCAGATCTCCTTTCAGGCAGGTATAGCTCCCTCTGCCTATTCCTCTGCAGCTTTGCTTATAGTGATTGCTATTGCCTTTAGAAAGGCACTTGCGGCTCTCAGGTCTAACTCTTTTGATTAATTCCAGGGCAAGATAGACTGTGCAGCCAGCAAACGGGTACGTAGACTCTGTCAATTGGGATCCCTAAAAATCCACACAGGACACCCAGTTCCAAATTCAATTAACATGCAATACTTTATTTTACTTGGGACTAGCCCATACGTTTGTTCAGTGGCGTACACATGACCCATGGGGCCCCGGTGCGAAAACTGATCCATGGGCCCCCCTATCCCCCGTGCTTACTCTGCGCGGGCCGGGGCCGCAACACATGGCGGCGGGCACCTGGTCGCAGGGGTTGCAGTGCTGCGATCCCTGCGACCGCGGTATGTACGCCAGTGCATGCAGATGCACACACACTTAAAGGACCACTACAGACACCCAGATCACATCAGCTCAATGAAGTGGTCTGGGTGTCAGGTCCCTCTAGTTTAAACCCTGCAGCTGAAAACATAGCAGTTTCAGAGAAACTGCTATGTTTCACTGAGGGTTAATCCAGCCTCTAGTGGCTGTCTCACTGACAGCCGCTAGAGGCGCTTCCGCGATTCTAAGACACTGAACGTCCATAGGAAAGCAATGAGTAATGCTTTCCTATGGGCAGTTTGAATGCGTGTGCGGCTCTTGCCGCGCATGCGCATTTGTAGCTGAGAGGCGGAGGGATCCCCAGCGCCATGGGAGTCCGGCGCTGGAGAAAGGTAAGTGCTGAAGACACACACACACACTCTCACGAACAGACGCATACACACTAGCTAACAGACACACACATTTACTGACAGAGACACACTCAGCAACAGACATACATACACACTCACTTAAAAACATACACTCTCACTGACAAACACTCACTAACAGACATCAAACAGACTGACTAACACACACACAAACACACTCAGTAACAGACACACACAGTAACACACTCACTGACACACACTCAACAGACACACTCACTGACACTCACTAGCAGACACACACACTCTAACACACACACCAACACTCACACTAACACTCACACACACTAACACACTCACACACACACACACACACAAACACACACTAACACTCACACACACACTAACACACAAACACACTAACACTCACACACTATCACACACACACTAACACTCACACACACTAACACTCTCACACACACACTAACACTCACACACACGCACACAATGACACACACACTATCACAGACACACACACACTATCACAGACACACTAACACTCACACACACACACACACACTAACACTCACACACACTAACACTCACACACACTATCACAGACACACTCACACACACTAACACTCACACACTAACACTCACACACACACACACACACACTATCACACACACACTAACACTCACACACACACACTAACACTCACACACACACACTATCACAGACACACTAACACGCACACACACACACTATCACAGGCACACTAACACTCACACACACAAACACACACTAACACTCACACATGTTTTTTTTTTTTTTTTTTTAAATTTAATCCCTCCAGCCTCCTTACCCTTTGGAGTGCTGAGGGGATTCCCTGGGGTCCAGTTGTACTGCTGGGCTCCTGGGGGGCCGGTCACCCGGCGGGCAGGCTGGCTGGCTGGCTGGCACGCGAGGGAGCACTCTCCCCTGAGTGCTTCCTCTTCAGCTCCCTTGCGCGCCGCGTAGGGATGCCGGCGCCGGAAGATGACGTCGTCTTCCGGCTCCGGTTTCAGTGCGGTGCGCGAGGGAGCTGAAGAGGAAGCACTCAGGGGAGAGTGCTCCCTCGCGCGCCCGCAGGATCGGCCGTGGGGTCCCGGAGGTGGCCGGCTCTTGGGCCCCCCAGGAGAAGAGGCTGGCCCAATTGGTACATACCGGATCGCAGGGGCGACCGGGCCCCCTGGTGGGCCGGGCCCGGTCGCAGCCGCGACCCCTGCGACCCTGGTATGTACGCCACTGCGTTTGTTATAAAAAGCTTGTTGTGACACACTATATAAAATACAAATAACCAAAACATGTTAGAAAACATACAGGGAATTATAAATACATAACAACATATTAATAAAGGGACGGGGAAGACAATAACAAGCACAAAATATCTCTACCTAAGTATGCAAATTAACCAGCCTTGCTATTCAGTTAGTGCATATTGCTGTTGCCACCAACAGAGGGTGCTATACAGATTCCATAGCCAATACTGCTGTAAGAAAGTATATGCTTCATCAGCTGATTGTCTGCAATAAGCAAGGTAGACTTCTGGAAGACCACACTAAGACTCTATCCTGCACAGCATCATTTATATTTAATCTAACCACCCTGTACATTTATTTTATTTTATATATCTTATGCGGTGCATATACTACATCCCCATAATCAATGATTGGCATCAGCATTTTCTGTACAATCTTTTCCTTTACAGTAGGGCTTATGCAGGATTTGTTTCTGTGCAGGGCACCTAGTTTTAGATAAAGTTTAGATGCAAGTTTTCTATGTGGAGGCCAAAAGATAGATTGAGGTCTAACAACACACCCAAGTATTTTAAAGAGTGTCATGCTAAAGTGTAGCCCTGTATGTAATTGTTTTATTTACCTATATGCATTCCTCTATTTCCCCTCTGATTTCTGACTGACCTCTGACCCCTCCCTTCTTTTATTGATATGTTAGTTTTTATTTGAATAACCATCCCTTCATATCTGTGCCTAGATAGATATCCATCTCCCTCATCTTCATTGCAAGCCTATCTGGCCCTTATATATCTTTATTCAATAGCCTGATTTTAAAACTATCAAGCCCAAATATTGCTGTAAGAAAGTCTGATACCCACTCTCCCCTCACCAACCAATGCTCATTATTACATTTATAGATTATCTGTCACACCCAAATATTATATAAGTAGAAATAACAGGTGTACACACTGCCCGTTATTAGTACACTCCTGCACTTGCTTAACCCATAAAACTTAAATATTTACCCTACCTTCACCTGCTCTTAATATTCCAATTATTTCCAATTTACTTTTTCCCATCCTAGCAATGATCTGTCTTTTCCTCCTCTGTATTTCCTCCTTCTCCCTCAGTATAAAAATCTCTCCTTACACCCACTTCACTCATCCCTTATCCACTGTTACATATGCCCCCCTCTGCTACACTTCCACCTTCTCTCATCTCACGCTTTGTACTCATTTTTCTACTCTCTCACTCCTACCCACAATCGATCTCATCCTAGACCCCATCCATACAAAACCCATTCACACCTCCTGTCACTTTCTCTCCCCCTGCTTCTAGCAGTGATGTCACTCCCAATCCAGGGCCCTTTACCTTCTCTACACGTCACACGCACGTAAGCGCCATCTTTAATGTGGGCAAAGGCTATATCCTTATTAAAACCGGAGCCACAGCGTCTCTAGGAACACTGCACATCCTGGGGGCCGGGAAGGAAGAAGGTCGAGTAGCGGTATTTTTGTCGACATGACCGCTGTGTTTCTGTGCGGCCACGCCGACAGAATCTTGCAGAACCGTTATAATTCCATCTCTTGATAGATATTTGAAGCAAGTTTGTTACAATTTGTCTGAGCTCTCTTTATATTCATTTTTGATCACAAACCACCTTTTACAAATACTGATTTATTTCCTCTCGATATATCGCTGGGTGTATGGTTTTGACTGACTCAAATTGAAACATCTGCTATTTACTCATATTCTTAATATAAACACTATAATATATGATTATATATATTATATAAAATATTATTATATTATATATAATAGTAGCCTATTATGATCATTATGATATCATTGTGCAATTTTTAGAATGATATATGGTGATAAAGTTGTGGCAGGTATTTATTACATTCAAAAATAAATATACATGATAAAAGTTGAACAAGGAGCTGATTTAGAGGAATAGATATATTCAAATAATGTATTATTACAAATATATGTCAAAGGGCTGCGTCACGATCAATTTGAGCAACTTGAAGATGTCCAGAACACAAGGATTAATGCAGATATGTGAGCGCTCCAATTATAATCACCAGTCTCAGACTGAACTCCAGCGGCAATGGAAAAAAAAACCAACCAAATATAATGATACACTATATTACAGATCTTTGAAATGTGACAACATGTAGTTACACATCTCACGAAATATTGTAAAGAATAAATAAGAGCCTGATCCACTCAAATATAGATCAGCAATAACAAATATATGTAAATGAATAAATTAAGCTTTTTATTTTTGAATATAAAAAGACTCTCAGAGTATTAACCAATAAGAAGTATGAATGTATATAACGACATATATTAATATGACAAACATAGATACCGTAGATATAACAGGTATAAAATCAATACATGAGAACCATATATAATGATCATTTTGTTTATGGTAACGGATTATCCCTTTTTATTTTTTGATCCAGGACATATCCAGTGTATGGGCCCCACACTGAACATCACATACTTGTCCTTTTAGAGTGATTAGTTGAAACTTGCTAGTTTATTATTAGATTAGTGTTATATATGGTTCTCATGTATTGATTTTATACCTGTTATATCTATCTATGTTTGTCATATTAATATATGCCGTTATATAGATTCATACTTCTTATTGGTTAATACTCTGAGAGTCTTTTTATATTCAAAAATAAAAAGCTTAATTTATTCATTTATATATATTTTTTAATGTTGATCTATATCTGAGTGGATCAGACTCTTATTTATGCTTTACAATATTTTGTGAGATGTGTAACTACATGTTGTCACATTTTAAAAATCTGTGATATATTGTATCTTTATATATTTTTTTTTCATTGCCGCCAGAATTCAGTCTGAGACTGGTGATTATTATTATTGGAGCACTCACATATCTGCATTGCTCCTTGAAATATTGTATACAATATGTACAAAGAAGGTTGGTTCATGATCTTTGGAAGATAAGTAATAGATCCTTAGAGAATGTGAACCTATATATGCGAGATCTGTAATTCAAAAAGACACAACTTTGGCAGGGCTGTAGAAATATCTTCTGCAATTCCAGTAATTGCACTGTTTCACAGCACTATTACATTTCAGAAAAAGGTCAAATCTGCAGATATTTCAATGTTAAGGGTATTTTTTTGTTTACAAAAGCCGCAGTTTAGGATCCATCACAGTATCAATAAGTCCTTATTCAGTCCTCGTGGAATTAATTCTAATTTGTTCAACTTATGTATAGTGAAATTTTTGAAGAATTTCCTTGCCTACCTTTCCCACTCACCCTTTCTGATAGTCATCTTTATGCACCTTCAGCCGTAATGTCATTTATGTGACCTAATCCCAACCTGATGGATATAAAATCAAATACTCTCCTTTGTTCTAAATAGTTTAGAGGAAGCACATTCAGTCTGTGAAATGGTCTCAAATATCAACCACTGTAATTGGTTCTATTGTAGATTCATTGTGAATGTATGGAAGTTTCACAAGATTGTTTTCAAAACTAAATGTTATCTAAGGCATGGACTTCAGTAAATAGAAGAGCCAAATTCATATATAGTTTATTCTACCGTATCCGAGGATCACTAAAATAGTATTTAACTATTATGATTTTAAAAACGATGTCACGTACATTCTATGTAAAAGTTTTACATTTCTTGCTTATGAATACGGTTAATAAGTGGGCCGTACTAAGATGAAGTCTGTTCTCTAGTCATAATGCACAATACTTAAAAGACAATTAAGTAAGCACATGCTCTGTAATTAAATTATTTTGGCAGGCTCATTCATAGTTCAAAAATTTGCTAATTAAAAATAATTATAGAAATTGCATCTCCAAAGTGATCATTTGGAAAAACATGTTATCTTAACAAACTGGCACAAGATATTTTTTTAATGCTAAGCATAGACTATGGTCCAAAAGTAAGTTTCACAGGTGTACAAAAACAGACTTAGTAAAATAACTCTTTGATGTACTTTTTCACAGTTATGTGGTCTAGTGTCATGGTGTGCAATCAGTTGAGTTCTAAGCAGCATTGGTGACAACACCATAAAGTCTAGACTCCAACTTTGTGTGGTATTTTGACAGGCACACTTGCCCTGGGTCTTATCTAGTCTTTAATCCGACACACTATTTCAGTAACAATTTTTCCGACCAGATCTTTTATTTTGCCATATTGGTAATGCAGCTAAAACTTTTATTCAGCATTTTCTCTAATATCAAAATGTATTTCTAGTGCAAATGAAAATCTGAAGAACTGATATCTGAATTTTAACATATTTTAAAACTTCATCTCTCATGCTCCGTGCTTTACATCAAACTGTGTAGTACAGGTTGATAAATAGTGTTTTTGAACATGTAACCAATCCATAGGTTCTGGAATTTATCTTTTGACACTTCAACTGACCGTCACTTACCAGATTCCTGTGTTTTTGTGCATGTTTAAGTTATTTTGATCTAATATTGCTATCAGATTAAAAAAAATAAACAATGTACACAATGTGGCTGCTAATTAGGTGCTTCTTAAAGGACCACTATAGTGCCAGCAAAACATACTCGTTTTCCTGGCATTATAGGGCCTCTAGGTTCCCCCCACCCTCAGGACCCCCGTCCCGCCGGGCTCTAGAGGGTGGAAGGGGTTAAATCTTACCTGTTTTCCCCCGCCGGGCTCCCTTGGTGTGGGGAACTCTCCTCCTCCTTTTCGCCGTCATCGGCTGAATGCGCATGCGCGGCAAGAGCCGCGCGCATTCAGCCAGTCCATAGGAAAACATTCTCAATGATTTCCTATGGACGCTCGCATCTTCTCCCTGTGAAAATCACAGTGAGAAGCGCGGAAGCGTTTCTAGCGGCTGTCAGTGAGACAGCCACTAGAGGCTGGATTAACCCATAGGTAAACATAGCAGTTTCTCTGAAACTGCTATGTTTACAGCAGAAAGAGTTAATCCTAGATGGACCTGGCACCCAGACCACTTCATTAAGCTGAAGTGGTCTGGGGGCCTATAGTGGTCCTTTAAGCATGATCATACGGTCAAGGGATTTAGATATTTGACCAAACATTAAAATTAGGAAAATATTTGAGCAATAATATAATTGTTGGCCAGACAAGTCCGTTCCAGCTTCTCATCAATAGCAAACGTACACTAGGATCTCTCCAGTTTATAGAAGATGATTCAATAAACCGTAAGCAGCAGTTTAATGGGTGAAAAACATGCTGTTGATGAGAAACTAAAAATAATATGGCCAAGATAATTTTCGCTTACAGGAAGGTCGCATATAATCCCTCCTCTTTGCATTATATAAGCTGTTTGTATCAAACTTTGGCAAGACAGCAGAACCACACATGCTTCTACTCCTGTTCATTTCAAATTAACAGGAAGATTAGTATACAGTGCACATGAGATCAACTAATCAATGGCTACCTGAAAAGTAAAAAAAATGTCTGGTCTGACAAATCAAAATGCAATTAATTTGGTAAGAACCTAGCATAAACATGACTCCATGAATTAATCCTTTTTTGTGTCAGTCAATCAGGCTTAACAGCGATTGAGTAGTGTTTAACCCCTTAAGGACCAAACTTCTGGAATAAAAGGGAGTCATGACATGTCACAGTTTTTATAAACTGCAATAATTACATTGCAGGGTTAAATCCTCCTCTAGTGGCTGTCCAACAGACAGCCACTAGAGGGACTTCTGCTTTCTTAAACTACGCTTGATGTCCTCACGCTATGCATGAGGGCCTCCAGCATCGCCGGACTCACCATAGGAAAGTATTGAATAATGCTTTTTCGTACGGGGGGGTTTAATGGTCGTGTGCATTAGCTGACGTCGGCGGTGGAGGAGCATAGGCGGAGCCTGACCCAGCACAGAGGGAAATCGCAACTGGATTCTGGTAAGTCACCCAGCAACATTAGGTGGGGGGTGAAAGGGAGGGGGGCACTGCAGGATTCTATAGTGCCAGTAAAACAGATTTGTTTTCCTGGCACTGGAGAGTCCCTTTAATACTAATAGCCTTGAGTGCATTTGTCACTAATTGATAGAACATTTGTCCATAGGATAAATCATTTCATTTACATTTTGTTGTGGTAATAATGCTTTTATATAACTTGAATGCCTACCTTTTCATTTACGTTATGTTTGATTGGCTCTTCTAAAAACCCAGCGAAAAGGTTGTAGAACCAGCTGAAAAGGTACAGGAGAAATGATCAGCATGGAAAATTAAAACTAGCAGTTATAGTGCTAAACTTTCTGCATTCCATTGTTGAAAAGTCTATTTGTTACGAATAAATAAAGTTCCCAATTTAAAAAAAACCTAGTATGATTTTCACATTTTTAATTTATGACAGAGACTAGTATTAAACTTGCAAAGATGGGTGAAAGTGGCTGCCAAAACAGTAAAAGTGGGATAAAATCAGCACGCTAACTTTCCTGCAATCCAGAATTCCAACCTTGCTATAGACATGTGTTTGCACTGAGGTGTAAGCACAATGATATTGTATCAAAAAACACATATTTATTGAATATGGAATCATACAGGATGCATTTAATCTACAATACAGACTAAAATGTTTCAGAGCTCAGAATTTTAAAATGGTGCAGAGAGGCCAGTGAAGAATGTTATTTTTGTTTACTCTAAGGCAGGGGTAGGCAACATTTTAGCAGCACTGTGCCGAAATAGGATTGTGATGTCCCGCAGCGTGCCTGTCCTATTTTTTTAAATTGAGGTGTGTATGTTGCCGTATTCTGCTTGTGTTATTTATACTGCAGTTGCTTTGTATCATTGTATTTGGGCGTATATGGGCTATTATATTGTATATGTTCATGAGTAGTTTGTGGTATTGTGTATGATACATATGAATGTGGGCTGTGTATGGGGGCTGCTTGTGGAATTCTGTGTGTGGATGCATATGTTGATACCGGAGAAACTGACGGAAGCCAAGCACAGAGAGATGGACACAGGTTTCTTCAGGAAGGAAGAGATTCTTTATTGGATCACCGATCGGGACTCAGAGGGACTAGCGTCACCAAAATACAGCAAAGTCTGAGTACTGAATACATAGAGTACATTCCTTATATAGCACTGTAGCTCCTCCCACAATTAACTACACCCACACATACCCTTAACCTATTTAATAAATAGAGTCTAAACTCATCCATCCGGTCTAACCACGTGGCTCATCTGATACAAAGGAGAGGGACGCGTAATTCCAGTTCTTACATTCCTGCACCTGGTCAGTACAGTGATAACAGTATCTTAGCTACGTGTAATTAACTAACTGATACTACAAACACATATACATACATATGCCTTGTGGCAATCTTAGCCTGCTAAACTTGTATTTTACTGGAATTACATCACATTCCCCCCTTTGATGCCTCTGATATTTCACAATTACTTGAGGCATCACTTAACCTTGGTTTGCATATACCTCAGGTTACCATGAACCAGACCAGACTTATCTTATGATGTGAATCTTTTAACACTCATCTTCCTGCATTGGTTCTCCTTGATCTAGAGCCTTATACTTATATATCGCCATTATCTGTGCAGCAGCCTTCCTCTCTGCTATACTTCCTATCAGGCTTTGCACAGACCTAACTACTAAGGGTATAAGACACGGTAGGAGTAGACACAACAGTAAAATCAGTAGGACTCCACCTACCACTGCCTTAAGCCCTCCAAACCACTCATACCAGCTACCAAACCAACTACTTGGATTGTACCCTTTCCATACCTGAGTAGGCACATGCACTAGTTTAACCATATGGCTAGTAAGCTCAGCTATTGCTTGCCCTTCGTCATCTATTTGAAGACAGCAATTGCTCAGGTTAAACTTCCCACATACACCTCCCTCTACTGCCAAAAGGTAATCCAAGGCTAATCTATTTTGGTACACTGCTGTCCTCATCCTGGTATTATGCTTCGCTAGAAGATTGAGTGCTTGTGAGGTCTCATTAGTAATAATCTCAACCACCGCCTGTAATCTTATAATACGGTTGAGCATATAAATTGGGGTTCTATAACCAAAGGTACCATCTTCTGCCCACGTGGCTGGCCCATAATAATCTATGATACGCTGGGGAGGCCATTCATTATCTTCCCAGGTGCCTATCTCTAAGGGTCCCCTTTTCTTCCTATGATTCACATCATACACTTTAACACCTAAAGTCTCACCTGTTTCAATCGGTAACAAGAAGAAGGATGGTTTGAGCATACCCAACACACATGCCCCTTCCCAGTCCTGTGGCAACTCCGAATAGGCTTTCTTACCACAGATCCAGTACAAATTTGCTGGGGCTCTCCAGGTAGATGTGATGGATAAATCAAACCACACATCCTTTAAACTGGCATATCTAGCAAACGGGTTAGATGGTTCTGAGACATTTGAAGCCGACCACCAAGTTGTATTTTTAGTATCATCATCATAAGCTTTTTGCCCTAGACAAGTTAATTCTCCTACAGAAGTATTATACATTATTCCTTTCCTTGCTATGCAAACATAACCTATGATGGAGGTCTTTAATCTCCACTCAGATTTACCTCTAACACTCAAATGATAATCGGCTTGTGTAGATATTAGTTGGTCAACTGCCTCAGAACCGGACATTACCTCCTTTGCTTCCCAAGGCCATTGGTCTCCCATGTTAGTACCTCCACACACATAGCAGTTGGTAACATTAAGACTACCGGCAATACTTTCAGCTAGGTCAATGAACAGGTTTTTAGCGTTATGGGGGATCTTATTATCTATACTCATCTCTTCATAAAAGGAATGGTATACTTGATGAGTCTGGGAGGATACCGTATCAGTCTCTATTCCTATAAACAATAATGTCCCAGGATCTAAACCCGTCCCGTATATCTGAAACCCAAATAAATTTCCATACTTATCTAGGAACTTGTCGGGGTTATTAATAAGTATATGGACTGGGTTGCATTCCATAGACTTACAATAAGGGCTAGTCGGCAACTTAGTCACTATCATGTCTTTATCTACTGTCTGTCCCCAAGTCGCCCACCCCACACAAGACCAATATGGACAAAAGTTATAGTCTTTATTTGGGCATCTAGGACTCACATATTTATTTTTACTACTGGGACAAATATATTTATCATTAGACCCATACGTCCTCTCCCATCTAAGATCCCCACATACATTCCACGGTTTTCTACCACTTGATATCGCCTTACATGCATCAAATAGCAGAACACCCGAAGAATGTACGGATTCTAACACCGTCTTATTAATTAGGGTCCCCTGAGGATCTCCATTCCTGAGAGTCAACCAAATTGTACGAGGTTGATACTCTGGACTGAAGCACTTAGGTTCTCCTACTCCTAAATGGCACACACTATAGTCTATATTTAGGTATCTACATCTTGATACCTCTCCTTTACATTCGTATTGTGAATGCCAAATTAGGGTTTGGGAAATATGGTTACCTGTTCTCGTAGTCTTAATGCATACCTCACAGCTAGGAGTGTCGGTACCTCTACCTTCCTGAATATAAAAACACATATAAATAAACACAATCAAAAGCACATCTTTCGCCGTCATCCTCAGTCTTCGTCCGTGCGATGGAACCTCAGCTTCCAGGATGTGAGGGCTGCAGGGAATGGAGTTCTGCTCGTCTTCACAGGTGTCCCTTCGAGACTTTCCTGGCTTATACACTATGTGTTGGTAAGCGGACAGGCTTTATTATGGCCTTCTCACTCACACCTGTAACAATAAAATTTGTAATCCACAATAATTCCTCGTTACTCCGACTGAGTAGTGCGTTTCAACCGGATCTTGCAGGGATTCTCTGGATCTGCTGTAATTTGCCAAGAATCGACTGCTGCTGGTTTAACCCTGGAGTGATGTATCCACGGAGTTACTTCGGCTACTTTTATCGCTGTAGGGGTAGACAAAAGAACAACATAAGGACCTCTCCACTTGGGCCCTAACGGTACATTATTCCACTCTTTAATCCACACTTGGTCTCCTGGATGATAACTATGAACAGGGGGATAAATATTCACAGGTAATCTATCTTGTACCCATTTCTGTACCTCCTCCATAGTCTTACCCAACTCTACAACCTGCTGCCGGGTAATTCCTTCTCCCAACTGACTCAAGTCCCCCCTTAAGTTACCAAGTACGGGAGGTGGTCGCCCATACATGATTTCAAAAGGAGAGAGGCCCATCCTTCTGGTAGGGGTACTGCGGATTCGCAATAAAGCTATGGGTAAGAGAACGTTCCACTTAAGTTGGGTTTCCTGACACATTTTAGCCAACTGGTTCTTTATAGTTCTATTCATTCTCTCTACCTTACCAGAACTCTGGGGTCTATATGCAGTATGAAGCCTCCACTTTATACCAAGCATATGAGTCAGTTGTTGTAGGCACTGATGAACAAAAGCTGGACCATTGTCCGATCCTATAGAACAGGGTAGTCCATATCGGGGTATTATTTCTCGTAGCAGGAATCTTACAACTTCTCCTGCTTTCTCTGTACGAGTAGGACATGCTTCTACCCAGCCTGAATAGGTGCACACAATTACCAACAGGTAACGATGTCCACCCGATTTAGGCATTACTGTAAAGTCTATTTGTAGATCGGACATGGGGAGTCCCCCCATAAACTGGACTCCTGGTGGCTTTACTGGTCCTTGTCTTGCATTATTCTTAGCACACGTTACACATCTGCGTACAATGGCCTGAGTCAAGTTGGACAATCTTGGTATGTAGAAATGTTTCCTGAGAGATTCTTCAGTACTGTCTCTCCCAGAATGTGTCCCGTTGTGATAATTTTGGACAATTTCTACCGCTAGTGATGCTGGTATGACTATTCTTCCATCTTCTAGCTGATACCACTTGTTCTCCAAATACTTTCCCGGTTCAGTCTTTAACCACTCCTCTTCTTGAGCTGTATAAACTGGAGTCCATTGGGACAGTGGAGTTGGTATAAGAGCAGCTATATGCCCCACATACTCCTGTCTTCCTGATTCAGCAGCACGCTTAGCTGCACTATCTGCCATCCGATTTCCCTTGGTTACATCACCATCTCCTCTCAGATGCGCTCGACAATGTATGATACCGACTTCTTTCGGCTCCCACACTGCTTCCAATAGTTGTAGGATTTCAGCTGCGTACTTGATTTCTTTGCCTTCTGAATTCAGTAGTCCTCTTTCTTTATACAAAGCTCCGTGGGCATGAGTGGTTAAAAACGCATACTTAGAGTCCGTATAGATATTTACTCTTAAACCTTCAGCCAATTGTAACGCTCGTGTTAGTGCTATTAATTCTGCCTTTTGTGCTGATGTTCCTTTCGCCAGTGGCCGAGCTTCTATCACCTTGTCTATTGTTGTCACTGCATATCCTGCATAGCGGATCCCTTCTTTCACATAACTACTGCCGTCGGTGTAATATTGAACATCGGGGTTCTGGATGGGAAAATCACGAAGATCTGGTCTACTTGAAAATACTTCATCCATTACTTCCAAACAATCATGTTGACTTTCAGTAGGTTGCGGCAAAAGGGTAGCTGGATTTAAGGTGTTTACAGTCTCTAAATGCACTCTTGGGTTTTCACACAACATTGCTTGATACTTGGTCATACGGCTGTTACTAAACCAATGATTTCCTTTGTAATCCAACAACGTCTGTACTGCATGTGGGACTCGTACATAAAGTTCTTGACCCAGAGTGAGTTTATCGGCTTCAGCTACTAGCAGGGCGGCTGCAGCTACGGCTCTTAGACAAGGTGGAAGTCCGCTGGCCACTGCATCCAGTTGCTTAGACATGTAGGCAACAGGTCTTTGCCATGATCCCAAGTACTGTGTCAATACTCCCACAGCCATTCTTCTTTGCTCGTGTACATATAAGTAGAATGGTCGTGTGTGATCAGGTAGACCTAATGCTGGGGCACTCATCAAAGCCTTCTTCACATCTTCAAATGCCGTTTGCTGTTCTTGGGTCCATAAGAAGGGGTCGTGCTCTGTACCTTTGATGGCTGCGTACAGAGGTTTTGCCAGTATCGCATAGCTGGGAATCCATATCCTACAGAAGCCTGCTGCCCCCAAGAATTCTCGCACTTGTCTTCTATTCTTGGGTATTGGTATTTGGCAGACAGCTTCTTTTCTCTCTGGCCCCATAATCCTTTGACCTTCAGAGATATGGAATCCCAGATACTTGACAGTTGGCAAACACAACTGAGCCTTCTTCCTGGACACCTTGTATCCTGCCTTCCAGAGAATATGTAGTAGATCGTGCGTTGCTTGCTGACATTTTTCTTTTGTAACTGCTGCTATCAACAAGTCATCTACATATTGTAACAATACACATTCTCCTGGGATAGACTCGAAATCCAGTAGATCTTGACTTAGAGCTGAACCAAATAGGGTAGGTGAATTTTTAAACCCTTGGGGCAGTCTTGTCCAAGTCATTTGGCGTTTTGAGCCCGTTACAGCGTTCTCCCATTGGAAAGCGAAAATACATTGGCTTTCTGCGGCAATTCGGAGGCAAAAGAAGGCATCTTTGAGATCTAAGACTGTGAAGTAAGTAGCCCCGCCCGGAATTAAAGCAAGCAGGTTATATGGATTGGGTACAACTGGATGTATGCTAACAACCGCATCATTGACTGCTCTTAAGTCCTGTACAGGTCGATACTCATCTGTACCGGGCTTTTGAACAGGCAGCAATGGGGTGTTCCAGGGGGAAGTACAGAATTTTAGGATACCATACCGTATGAACTTATCCAGATAGGATTGGATGTTCTTCTTAGCCTTCTGCGGAATGTGATATTGTCTTAGGCTCACTGGATAAACCCCATGTTTCAGTTCAATTTTTATTGGTGGAATATTGCGGGCCAGTCCTGGTGGGTTGTTCTCTGCCCAAACTCCTGGTATGTTAAACAATGTCTCATCACTCCTAGGGTTTTGGCTAGTCAACACTGTATAAAGTCGCCACTCTTCTTCCTTTGGTACGGATAAAGTCATAATACCTGAAGGTCCATTAAACTTTAAGGATGTTGTTCCATTTGGTAGGAACGTAATCTGCGCTCTTCCTCTTTCTTACTTTCTGTATCCCTGTTCATATAGACCTTATTTGCTACCTCCATTAGTTGGGTGATGGACATACCTGCAAACCCTTCTAACTTTTGTAGCTTGCGCTTAATATCTCCGTATGCTTGGCTGACAAAGGCGGAGTTAACCATTCGGGAATTGTCTGCGTCTTCCGGATTAAAGGGGGTATACAAGCGGTATGCCTCCAATAATCGGTCATAAAAGACACTGGGCGCTTCATCGCTTTTCTGGATCACCTCAACTGTCTTCGACATGTTAATGGCTTTCTTTCCTCCGGCTTTCATGCCAGCAATTATAGCGTCTCTATAGGCTCTGAGTTGAACCATATCAGCACCATTTACGTTCCAATCGGGATCGGTGTTGGGATAGTGTGTCGCGGCCCATGCTGCTGGATTGGCTTGGTTCAAAGCACGGGCTCTATCCTCTAATGCTTTAATGGCTGCTTGATTTATTCTTGTCCTTTCCTCATTGTTAAATAAAGTCATTAGTAACTGCTGGCAATCAGCCCATGTCGGATTATGCGTCTGTACTATTGAGGTGAACAGATCAGTCATAGCTTGTGGTTTCTCAGTATACGAGGAATTATGGGTCTTCCAGTTTAAAAGATCGGTTGTGGTAAATGGGACATATACGAAGACTGGGTCAGCGTGTGCCATTTGACCTGCGGCATCGATATAAGCTGACCCGGGATTCAGACGAAGAGGCATCTGATAGTGCTTTAATTGTTGGGCACCAGTCAACTGTCGGGTTTGGATGGGGCTACGTAGAGAGGCGTCAGTCATGGGTTCCGGTCGGGGAGAGATAGGGTATGGGGATGTGGGAGGTCGGTTTTGGGAAAAGGTCGTAAATAAAACACTTCGAGCCGAGCTAGATGAAGCTTGACCGGAAGTCTGAAGTGGCGCCAAATCAGGATATTCGTTTCTAATGGGGGTGGATTCTGGTTCCGGAAGGGGAGATTTAGTACGAGGGGGGGTGGATCCTGTACTGGAGGAGGAAGCGGAAGTGGATGAGGGTAATGAGGGGAGGGGTGCAGGACTTCCTGCGTTTGCGTCACTTCTTCTTAACGGAAAGTAAGGGGGCGGCAAAGGGATCTCGGACTCAGGGGGCGTGTCCAAAATGGGCCTAACACCAGTCCTAGTGGACGAGCAAGTCCTAGCTACCATGAGGCGACACTGCTCCTCGTGGCATGTCTGGAGCCATTTTGGCGAGTCATTTACGGCCTGTCTCCAACAGTCAATATAAGGAAACTGGCCGTAAAGTTCAGGCCTACCCGATACAGCCACGTGTAAGCGCTGTACCAGAGTTGGATCCAAACTGCCACGTGGCGGCCATGCCGCAACCAAAGTAGGCCACTCCCTAGTACACAAAGTGACCAAACGTACAGGAGACATCTTTACCCCAAAATCACAAACTTTGAATCCCTTTTTAAAATTCTTAACCATACATCCTAAGGGATCCGGAATCGTTGACTGCGACGCACCCATACTTAACAATGGAACGTCGTCGACAACGAATACTATACACGCGTACTATTCAACAGTCACACCCGTTTCCTCTGGCAACAGCACCACGTGGTACGGTTACCAAGTGAAACGTACACAATAACAATAAACACTCAGGGAATTCCCGTACACACACAGCTGTTACACCAGTCACTATATAATCAATATTATGCCCTTTGGCGTAACTATACAGTCACCCACGCTATAATTCTCTATATACGAATTACCCGTCTATAACACACCCCAGTAACATCGTCTTTTACAAATAGCGGTTACAGTACGGTTAGCATAGGTCAAAGCACAAGTTAAGGTCACAATACAATTATTAGTGGTTATGGTGTTAAACATGCAATGGACGACAATGATTAGTACTTATTATATAATGTCAGTAAATATACAGGGTTATGGTACCGTGCACTATAATACAGCAACACACTATTAACACTCTCGCTAGACGGCTGAGCTCGCGCTATCTAACAAGATATACACTTTACTAAAACAATCGTTAACACATTTACAATTCCCAACTAAACTATTGGCCAGTACCTTGAATGGACTACCTAAAACTATATACACCCGTTTTGGTTAGCCACACTGCCCAATCACCACATATATAGCGAGCTAGAGAACCGAATTTACACAGGCGCCTCTTAGTCGCACTATCAAAAGTCTAGTGGGTTCCAAATTTACACGCCTTCCCACTTAGCCCAGATAGGATGAGAACTAGCGAACCGAATTTACACAGGCGCCGCTTAGTCTCCCGGTCCCTCCGACCTAGCGAACGTAATATACACCCTAGAACGCTAGTCTAGACAAGACACCGGTGTCCGGCTAGGGCTATTTACACCAGGACCCCGCCTGACTAACCAAATCAAACGGTCTGACTAAAGAGCGTTCGATCGAGCGGTGCGCCTTCGCTCCTTCCCTCCGACAGAGGGGGCAGATACACTGATTCAAAACCCCTTTGGGCCTACCGCACAATCGGTATACCCCTAGTGGGTCCTGCCGTCTAAAACAGCAGTTGTCTTACCTCCTCGTTCCTGAACCTGAGTTCACACTCATCGACGGGGACACCCCAGCACTTCTCACGTAGAGGCCGATGATCTCCTGGACAACAGACCAGTGGCGCCGAGACGAAGGGAGGTCCACGCAGAAGTTCAGGGGTGCAGCCGTAGAGAACGTGGGCAAAGATAGACCGTCTCACGCCTCTGCCTCTCAGCTACCGTTGAACGATGAGCTTCCCGGCCAATGCACCAAATGATACCGGAGAAACTGACGGAAGCCAAGCACAGAGAGATGGACACAGGTTTCTTCAGGAAGGAAGAGATTCTTTATTGGATCACCGATCGGGACTCAGAGGGACTAGCGTCACCAAAATACAGCAAAGTCTGAGTACTGAATACATAGAGTACATTCCTTATATAGCACTGTAGCTCCTCCCACAATTAACTACACCCACACATACCCTTAACCTATTTAATAAATAGAGTCTAAACTCATCCATCCGGTCTAACCACGTGGCTCATCTGATACAAAGGAGAGGGACGCGTAATTCCAGTTCTTACATTCCTGCACCTGGTCAGTACAGTGATAACAGTATCTTAGCTACGTGTAATTAACTAACTGATACTACAAACACATATACATACATATGCCTTGTGGCAATCTTAGCCTGCTAAACTTGTATTTTACTGGAATTACATCACAATGTCACATTGTGTATTTGGTAGTGTGTGTATGTGTGGGGCTGTTTGGGGTATTGCATGTGAGAGGCTGCATGTGGGGTTGTGTGCATGTGTGTGGATTGTTAGTGGTGTTGTGTTTGTGTGGCTTGTGTGTATGTTTGTGTGTGGGCTGTTCATATTATTCATATGAGGGAAAGGTTATTCTGCATTTCTGTGTATCTCTAGTTGTGTGGGTGGCTTCCCTGGGTTCCAGTGGGGACCAGGCTGGCCAGGTACAGGTCAAGGGCAGGAGCTGCAACAGCAGATGTGGGCTGCTCTACTACAGTGTGGAATCCCATTCACAAGTGCTGGGAGTAAGTGATCTGAGATCACTTCCTCTACATGCTGCAATGCATAATTCGAAGATTTTCCTTCACCACCTTTTCGTATTTTCAGATATTTGAAGTTTCACTGGGACTCCTGATAGGCAAGACCCTGTTTGGCTCTGGCAGCCTTGAGTGCCGTGCAAAGACACCTTGAGTGCCATACATGGCACACGTGCCATAGGTTGCCTACCCCTGCTCTAAGGTATCATATATATAAATATATATTTTTACTTTATGGCACATTTATCTGTTTAGTTAATGGAGGACGAGATATAGAATACTAGACATCCTCCCGTTGTAGTTAAATGGGTGTTGTGGTGATTAGGACATGGTTAGTCTAAGTAAGGGTACAGTAATGGATTGATGCAATAAAACATCCAGTAACACATAAACACAGCACTGTAAGTATGATCTCCAGTCTTTAATATTATATATCTGTCTGTACTGTCTATCTAACCTAGCTAATCTGTTTTATATATGTCATCTGTTTTATATATTTAATCTCGCTATCTAAGCTATCAAATCTAATTTATCTATCTAATCTATCCAATCTAATTTATCGAGAACAATTGAGCAGAAGATTCTAAAAAAAGTACTGCTTCCTGAGCCTATGCCGGCAGCATGGTACATTCTGCTGTTATGCTAAGAACAGAAAGGAGATATTTTCACAAAATAAATAATTTAGCAATAAATTTAAATACAAATATGTCAATCATGTTTACATCATGTTTACGTTTCAGCAATATTTCCAAAAATTATGAATAGACAATTTTGGTAGTGAAGGGGTAGGTAACAATATTTGCAAACAAATAGTAAAACCGTAAAGGGAATTATTAATTTACCTGGCACCCCCACTCAAATGGAGTTTAGCATTTTTCACAACAGATTGACAAGCCGAAAGAAGCACGGACGGGCGACCTGAAGAGTCTTTAAAAGTATTCACCTGTGCAGTTAGGTAAACTCCAGAAAGCAAGAGATTAAAACTGCCACTGTCATTTCTGCAAAAACAATATTATAAAAAGATAAACAAATGTTTAAAGTGTCACATATCCATTATCAGGGACATACTGTCAATTTTTACCATAAGGGTAGAGATGTCCTGAATAGTTTGCTGGCGAATAGTTCCTGGCGAATATAGCTTGTTCGCGTTCACCACGGCGGGCGAACATATGCGATGTTCGGTCCACCCCCTATTCATCATCATTGAGTAAACTTTGACCCTGTACCTCACAGTCAGCAGACACATTCCAGCCAATCAGCAGCAGACCCTCCCTCCAAGACCCTCCCACCTCCTGGACAGCATCCCTTTTAGATTAATTCGGAAGCTGCATTCTTAGTGATAGGAGGGACAGTGTAGCTGCTGCTGATTTAATAGGGAAATCGATAGCTAGGCTAGTGTATTCAGTGCCCACTACAGTCCTGAAGGACTCATCTGATCTCTGCTGTAAGGACAGCACCCCAAAAAGACCTTTTTAGGTGTAGAACATCAGTCTGCTTTTTTTTTTCCTGTGTAATCTAATTGCAGTTGCCTGCCTGCCAGCGTGTGTGTCAGGCTCAAAGCGTATACTGTGCCCACTTGCCCAGTGCCACCACTCATATCTGGTGTTGTGGTGGAATCTCGGTAAAAATAAATTTAGTAGGCCGAGATTACCACGTGGCATGTGTACGTGCATATGCTGACGTATCGATCAGTTGGTTGCACGAGGCAAGATACGATCAGTAGTGTACGGAGCATGTGCAAGAATACAGGATGTAGTATTCCCCTCCTCCATTGTGCTGGACAGGCCATGCGGTCAAGCAGGAAGTTAATTCTTATTTGTATTGATTGGTCAAGAGAATGTGCGGGTGGAGCTTAATATGGGAGGAGTTATGTGCCTATATAAGGAGCCTGCACTATTGTCCGGGGCTCAGAACTTGCTGTATTTTGGTGACATTAGTCCCTCTGAGTCCCGATCGGTGATCCAATAAAGAATCTCTTCCTTCCTGAAGAAACCTGTGTCCATCTCTCTGTGCTTGGCTTCCGTCAGTTTCTCCGGTATCATTTGGTGCATTGGCCGGGAAGCTCATCGTTCAACGGTAGCTGAGAGGCAGAGGCGTGAGACGGTCTATCTTTGCCCACGTTCTCTACGGCTGCACCCCTGAACTTCTGCGTGGACCTCCCTTCGTCTCGGCGCCACTGGTCTGTTGTCCAGGAGATCATCGGCCTCTACGTAAGAAGTGCTGGGGTGTCCCCGTCGATGAGTGTGAACTCAGGTTCAGGAACGAGGAGGTAAGACAACTGCTGTTTTAGACGGCAGACCCACTAGGGGTATACCGATTGTGCGGTAGGCCCATAAGGGGTTTGAATTGTGTATGGAATCTGCCCCCTCTGTCGGAGGGAAGGAGCGAAGGCGCACCGCTCAATCGAACGCTCTTTAGTAAGACCGTTTGATTTGGTTTGGAGTCAGGCGGGGTTCTGTGTAAATAGCCCTAGCCGGACACCGGTGTCTTGTCTAGACTAGCGTTCTAGGGTGTATATTACGTTCGCTAGGTCGGAGGGACCGGGAGACTAAGCGGCGCCTGTGTAAATTCGGTTCGCTAGATCTCAACCTATCTTGGCTAAGTGGGAAGGCGTGTAAATTTGGAACCCACTAGATTTTTGATAGAGTAAATAGACTAAGAGGGTTCTGTTGTAAATTCCGCCCTCTAGTTCGCTATATGTGGTGCTTGGGCAGTGTGGCTAACCAAAACGGGTGTACATAGTTTTAGGTAGTCCATTCAAGGTACTGGCCAATAGTTTAGTTGGGATTGTAAATGTGTTAAAGATTGTTAGTAAAGTGTATATCTTGTTAGATAGCGCGAGCTCAGCCGTCTAGCGAGAGTGTTAATAGTGTGTTGCTGTATTATAGTGCATGGTACCATAACCCTGTATATTTACTGACACTGTATATAAGTACTAATCATTGTCGTCTATTGCATGTTTAACACCATAACCACTAATAATTGTATTGTGACCTTAAATTGTGCTTTGACCTATGCTAACCGTACTGTAACCGCTATTTGTAAAAGACGATGTTACTGGGGTGTGTTATAGACGGGTAATTCGTATATAGAGAATTATAGCGTGGGTGACTGTATAGTTTCACCAAAGGGCATAATATTGATTATTTAGTGACTGGTGTAACAGCTGTGTGTGTACGGGAATTCCCTGAGTGTTTATTGTGTTATTGTGTACGTTTCACTTGGTAACCGTACCACGTGGTGCTGTTGCCAGAGGAAACGGGTGTGACTGTTGAATAGTACGCGTGCATAGTATTCGTTGTCAACGACGTTCTATTGATAAGTATGGGCGCGTCGGAGTCAACGATTCCGGATCCCTTAGGTTGTATGGTAAAGAATTTAAAAAAGGGATTCAAAACATGTGATTTTGGGGTTAAAATGTCTCCTGTACGTTTGGTCACTCTGTGCACTAGGGAGTGGCCTACTTTGGTTGCGGCATGGCCGCCACGTGGTAGTTTGGATCCAACCCTGATACAGCGTGTACACGTGGCTGTGTCAGGTAGGCCTGAACTTTACGGACAGTTTCCATATATTGATTGTTGGAGACAGGCCGTAAACGACTCGCCAAAATGGATTCAGATATGCCACGAGGAGCAATGTCGCCTCATGGTGGCCAGGACTTGTTTGTCCACTAGGACTGTGGTTAGGCCCATTTTGGACACGCCCCCTGAGTCCGAGATCCCTTTGCCGCCCCCTTACTTCCCTATAGGAAGAGGTGACGCGAGTGCAGGAAGTTCTATACCCCTCCCCTCATTGCCCTCATCCACTTCCGCTTCCTCCTCCAGTACAGAATCCACCCCCCCTCGTATTAAACCTCCCCTTCCGGAACCAGAACCAACCCCCGTTAGATCTGAATATCCTGATTTGGCGCCACTTCAAACTTCCGGTCAAGCTTCTTCTAGCTCGGCTGGGAGTATTCTATTTACCAACTTTTCCCAAAATCAAGCTCCCACATCCTCATGCCCTATTTCTCCCCGACTGGAACCCCTAACTGACGCCCCTCCACGTAGCCCTATACTAACCCGACAACTGACCGGTACCCAACAACTTAAACATTATCAGATGCCTCTTCGTCTGAATCCCGGGTCAGCCTATCTCGATGCCGCAGGTCAAATGGCACATGCTGACCCAGTCTTCGTATATGTCCCGTTCACGACTACCGATCTCTTGAATTGGAAGACCCACAATTCCTCGTACACTGAGAAACCACAAGCTATGACCGATCTGTTCACCTCGATAGTTCAGACACATAATCCGACATGGGCTGATTGCCAGCAGTTATTAATGACATTGTTTAATAATGAGGAAAGGACAAGGATTAACCAAGCGGCCATTAAAGCGCTAGAGGATAGAGCCCGTGCTTTAAATCAAGCCAATCCGGCAGCATGGGCCGCAACACATTACCCTAATACCGATCCCGATTGGAATGTTAATGGCGCAGATATGGTTCAACTCAAAGCCTATAGAGACGCTATAATTGCTGGCATGAAAGCCGGAGGAAAGAAAGCTATTAATATGTCGAAGACAGTTGAGGTGATTCAGAAAAGTGATGAAGCGCCCAGTGTCTTTTATGACCGATTATTGGACGCAGATAATTCCCGAATGGTAAACTCCGCCTTTGTCAGCCAAGCTTACGGAGATATTAAGCGCAAGCTACAAAAGTTAGAAGGGTTTGCAGGTATGTCTATCACCCAACTAATGGAGGTAGCGAATAAAGTGTACATGAACAGGGAAACAGAGACGAAGAAAGAGGAAGAGCGCAAGATGCGTAAAAAGGCTGATATGCTAGCGGTATCGATCGCAGGCGTAGATAGACAGGGCCCAGATAGAGGCGATAGTAGATGGAATAGGGAGCCTTTGAGTAGGAATCAGTGCGCGTATTGCAAGGAAGAAGGGCATTGGAGAAACGAGTGTCCGCAAAGAGAGCAGTACGAGAGAGACCTACCCAGGGCAGGTTACGGAAACTTTAGAGGCAGAGCGAGAGGTAGAGGAGGCCCCGGAGGGAGCAATGGTAATAGAGGGAGTAATGGGAACAGAGGAAGTGTAAGGGAAGATAGGTACTATCCAGCAGCGCAAAGGTCCCGCGATAGAGAAGGTAGGGACTTTGTAGGATTGGCTGACACGGTCATGGAGGACTATTGATACCGACCGGGCTCCATCCCCCTTGGTCGAGCGGAGCCTATGGTCGATGTATCAATAGGGGGAAAAAGGAGTGCGTTCATGATCGACACTGGTGCTGAACATTCGGTGGTGACTGATCTAGTTGCTCCTCCATCTGGAAGAACTATTACTGTAATAGGAGCAACTGGAAGAAGTGCTGCAAAACCGGTTCTTAAAAGTTGACTCTGTACATTGGGAGGCCACGTAGTAAAACATCAATTCCTTTATATGCCTGAATGTCCGGTCCAATTGCTGGGACGTGATATGCTATCTAAGTTACAAGCGCAGATTACGTTCCTACCAAATGGAACAACATCCTTAAAGTTTAATGGACCTTCAGGTATTATGACTTTATCCGTACCAAAGGAAGAAGAGTGGCGACTTTATACAGCGTTGACTAGCCAAAACCCTAGGAGTGATGAATCCTTATTCAACATACCAGGAGTTTGGGCAGAGAACAACCCACCAGGACTGGCCCGCAATATTCCACCTATTAAAATCAAACAAAAACTTGGGGTTTATCCAGTAAGCCTAAGACAATATCACATCCCGCAGAAGGCTAAGAAGAACATCCAATCTTATCTGGATAAGTTCATACGGTATGGTATCCTAAAATTCTGTACTTCCCCCTGGAACACCCCATTGCTGCCTGTTCAAAAGCCCGGTACAGATGAGTATCGACCTGTGCAGGACTTGAGAGCAGTCAATGATGCGGTTGTTAGTATACATCCAGTTGTGCCCAATCCATATAACCTGCTTGCTTTAATTCCGGGCGGGGCTACTTACTTTACAGTCCTAGACCTCAAAGATGCCTTCTTTTGCCTCCGAATTGCCGCAGAAAGTCAATGTATCTTCGCTTTCCAATGGGAAAACGCTGTAACGGGCTCAAAACGCCAAATGACCTGGACAAGACTGCCCCAAGGGTTTAAAAATTCACCTACCCTATTTGGTTCAGCTCTAAGTCAAGATTTATTGGATTTCGAGTCCATCCCAGGAGAGTGTGTATTGTTACAATATGTAGATGACTTGTTGATAGCAGCAGTTACAAAGGAAATATGTCAGCAAGCAACGCACGATCTACTACACATTCTCTGGAAGGCAGGATACAAGGTGTCTAGAAAGAAGGCTCAGTTGTGTTTGCCAACTGTCAAATATCTGGGATTCCATATCTCTGAAGGTCAAAGAATTATGGGGCCAGAGAGAAAAGAAGCTGTGTGCCAAATACCGATACCCAAGAATAGAAGACAAGTGCGAGAATTCTTGGGGGCAGCAGGCTTCTGTAGGATATGGATTCCCAGCTACGCGATACTGGCAAAACCTCTCTATGCAGCTATCAAAGGTACAGAGCACGACCCCTTCTTATGGACTCAAGAACAGCAAACGGCATTTGAAGATGTGAAGAAGGCTTTGATGAGTGCCCCAGCATTAGGTTTGCCTGATCACACACGACCATTCTACCTATATGTACATGAGCAAAGAAGAATGGCTGTGGGAGTATTGACACAGTACTTGGGATCATGGCAAAGACCTGTTGCCTACATGTCTAAGCAATTGGATGCAGTGGCCAGCGGACTTCCACCTTGTCTAAGAGCCGTAGCTGCAGCCGCCTTGCTAGTAGCTGAAGCCGATAAACTCACTCTGGGTCAAGAACTTTATGTACGAGTCCCACATGCAGTACAGACGTTGCTGGATTACAAAGGAAATCATTGGTTTAGTAACAGCCGTATGACCAAGTATCAAGCAATGTTGTGTGAACACCCAAGAGTGCATTTAGAGACTGTAAATACCTTAAATCCAGCTACCCTTTTGCCACAACCTACTGAAAGTCAACATGATTGTTTGGAAGTAATGGATGAAGTATTTTCAAGTAGACCAGATCTTCGTGATTTTCCCATCCAGAACCCCGATGTTCAATATTTGTCAGGATCGGGTCAGGGATCCAACACGCAGAGTACAAAGAGTAGCAGATACGTATACCGGTCCTTAGAATGGCCGGACTTAACGTATAACTACAATAGAATGGTCAGAGACAAGCCGAGGTCGAGGGAACGAGAGGACAGGTAAGCGAGAGACAAGCCGGGTCAAGGATAACAGAAAGGCAGGAGAGTAAACAACAAAGCCGGGTCAGTACCAAAAGACAAGAAGTAACAAAGCACTGTGTGACTAGGCGGACTAGAACCACGACAGGGCAATGAGTGAATGAGAGAGCCACTGTTAAGTATCCTGGCTAGGGAGAGAAGACACGCCTCCGGCGAGTCCTGATTCGTCTCCCGAGATTTGAGTGACAGGACGTTCCGGGTTGGCGTCCTGACGTCTACCTCCGGTCCTCCTGTTATAAAAGGAAGTAACTCCCTCGCGGCCGGCGTTAGCAAGACCGGGTAAACCGCGGGAGGACGAGGAGACATGCCGTCCGGACGGACAAACCTCCAAGTCTCTACCTCTCTCAGAGGTAGAGACCTCAGGTACCCTGACAGTACCCCCCCCCTCAGATACGCCCACCGGGCGGAAGGAACCGGGGGGCGAGATGGAAAGCGGGAGTGAAATGCCCTGCGAAGACGAGGAGCATGAACATCCTCTTGTGGTACCCAAGTCCTCTCCTCAGGACCATATCCCTTCCAGTCAACTAAATATTGTACTCGCCCCCGGGAGACACGAGAATCAATAATGGAGTTAACCTCATACTCCTCCTGACCCTCCACCTGAACAGGGCGCGGAGGGGCGATTGTGGAGGAGAATCTGTTACAGATTAGAGGTTTCAGCAATGACACGTGAAAGGAGTTCGGGATGCGTAAAGTAGCTGGGAGAGCTAGACGATATGCCACTGGGTTAATTCGAGTCAAGATCCTGTAGGGACCAATATAACGAGGAGCGAATTTCATGGAAGGCACTTTAAGACGAATATTCCTAGTACTCAACCACACTCTATCGCCTGGAACAAAATTCGGAGCCGCCCTTCTACGTTTGTCAGCATGTTTCTTAACCAGTACAGAATTGTGTAGAAGAATCTGTCGAGTCTGATCCCACAACTTCCTCAAATTGGCCACATGGACATCAACCGACGGCACTCCTTGGGAAGGAGAAACCGGGGGAAGAATAGATGGATGAAAGCCATAGTTCATGAAGAAGGGACTTGAATGCGTAGAGTCACAGACGAGATTGTTGTGCGCAAACTCCGCCCAAGGAATCAAACCGACCCAATCGTCCTGGTGTTCGGAAACAAAACAACGTAAGTATTGCTCAATCTTCTGGTTGGTTCGTTCAGCAGCTCCGTTAGACTGAGGATGATAGGCGGACGAAAAATTCAATTTGATGCCTAATTGAGAACAGAACGACCTCCAAAAACGTGAAACAAATTGGGAGCCTCTATCAGAAGTGATCTCCGAAGGAATCCCATGCAAGCGAAAAATCTCTTTAGCAAAGACTTCCGCCAATTCAGGGGAAGTCGGGAGTTTAGGCAAAGGTACGAAATGTGCCATCTTGGTAAACCTATCGACTACGGTGAGGATAACAGTGTGCTTTTTAGAAACAGGCAGATCCACAATAAAGTCCATTGCCACACAGGACCAAGGTTTGTCAGGAATTTCCAGAGGTTGTAGAAGGCCACAAGGAAGCGAATGCGGTAGTTTAGTTTTAGTACAGACCACACAAACCCCGATGAAATCCTTAATATCCTTCCGTAACGACGGCCACCAGAAATCCTTGGAGATCAAAGAATACGTCTTGCGAACACCCGGATGACCAGCCACCTTACTCTCGTGAAGACACTGTAAGAGCTCCAATTGGAGTTCAGGAGGAACGAAAAGTCTGGAAGCCGGAGTCAGTCTAGGTGCCAGATGCTGCAAGTTCCTTATCTGATCAAGTAGCGGAGAATGAACTTTGAGAGTAGTGTTAGCGATAATGTTACACTTGGGTACTATAGAGGACAAAACCGGCTCAGATACGGCAGCAGGTTCATATTGGCGAGATAAGGCGTCGGCTTTAGAATTCTTAGAACCTGGCCTATATGTGAGTACGTAGTTGAAGTGAGTGAGAAATATGGACCAACGAACCTGTCTAGATGATAGTCGTTTAGCCTCCCCAATATAGGATAAGTTTTTATGATCTGTCAAAATAATAACAGGATGCAAAGTACCCTCCAATAAATGTCTCCACTCCTTCAAGGCCATTATAACCGCTAGTAGCTCCCTGTCACCAATGTCATATCTGCTTTCAGTACCTGACAATTTTTTGGAAAAGTATCCACAAGGATGTAATGGTTTATCTACACCCAACCTTTGGGACAGAACAGCACCTATACCTGTCTCAGAAGCGTCAACTTCGAGTAGGAAAGGTAGAGTAGTATCAGGGTGAACTAAAATTGGTGCGGAAGCAAACAGCTCCTTGAGTGTCTTAAAAGCCAGAAGTGCTTCAGTAGACCAATTCTTAGTCTCAGCCCCTTGTTTGGTCATATTGGTGATGGGAGCAATGATAGAGGAGTATCCCTTAATGAAACGTCTGTAGTAATTAGAGAAACCAATGAATCTCTGGATAGCCTTGAGACCCTTAGGTAAAGGCCACTCTAATATGGATTGGAGCTTCTCCGGGTCCATTTCAAACCCCTCCCCAGAAATCACATAACCAAGAAAGGTAGTTTGGGATTGGTCAAAGCTGCATTTCTCTAGTTTGCAGTATAAGCCATGCTGAAGAAGTTTGTGTAAAACCCTTCTGACTTGTCTGTGGTGAGTCTCAATATCCCTGGAATGTATAAGTATATCATCAAGGTATACAATCACACAGTCATCTTGAAACTCCCTAAGAACCTCATTAATAAGGTCCTGAAATACCGCCGGAGCATTGCAGAGACCAAAAGGCATTACAGTATACTCATAGTGCCCATATCGAGTATTGAATGCAGTTTTCCACTCGTCACCGTCGTGGATTCTCACCAAATTATAAGCACCTCTGAGGTCTAACTTAGTGAAAATTTTAGAACTTTTTAATCGATCAAAAAGCTCGGTGATCAAGGGAATCGGATATACATTTCTGATGGTTATCTTGTTAAGGCCTCGGTAGTCAATGCAAGGTCTTAAAGAACCATCCTTCTTTTTAACAAAAAAGAATCCAGCCCCAGCAGGAGAGGAGGATCTTCTAATGAACCCCTTGTCTAGGTTTTCACGAATATACTCTTCTAGAACTAAGTTTTCATTCGTAGACAAAGGGTATACATGACCCCTGGGGGGCATGGTACCAGAAAGTAAATTAATTTTGCAATCAAAAGGCCTATGTGGTGGTAAGGTATCAGCCTTTCTTTTGTCAAATACTGCCTTTAAATCTTGATACAAGGACGGTATCTGTACTTTGGTAGAGTCAGTAGCGTTATTAAGTGAGTTGACACTACAAAGAGGTGACACTTTCTTTAAACAATTCTCTTGACAATTCTGACCCCACGAAACTATTTCCCCTGATCTCCAATCTATAACGGGGTTATGTCTCTTAAGCCAGGAGTATTCCAGAACTATGGGAACAGAAGGGGATGAAATGAGTAGTAGGGATATTTCCTCCTTGTGTAGAATACCAGTAGTTAAGTAAAGAGGTGTGGTCTCCCGGAAAATCACAGGCTCAACTAAAGGTCTACCATCAATGGCTTCAACAGCCAAGGGTGTCTTCCTTAACTGGGATGGGATAGTGTGTTTGGTGAGAAACTTTTGGTCGATAAAACTCTCAGCAGCGCCGGAGTCTATCAATGCCATAGTCTCTAAAGTTCCCTTCTCCCAAGTTAAAGAGACCGGTAATAGGAGTCTATGTTCTTTGTAGTTATGAGTAGAGGACAAAATCGAAACACCCAAGGCCTGTCCTCTAGAGAAACTTAGGTGCGAGCGTTTCCCGGACGGCTGGGACAGCTCAAACGTACATGACCTCTGGCCCCACAGTACATACACAGTCCCTCTCTTCTCCTGTACTGTCTCTCCTCCTCTGAGAGACGAGTAAGGCCTAACTGCATAGGTTCTGAAACCTGTGGAATTTTGGTTTCAGAAATTTGAAATGATGGTGCTAGTCTAGAGGAAGATTTAGCGGTTCTATCTCGAGTATTCTGTCTCTCCCTTAGACGTTCGTCAATACGAGAGATAAAGGAAATTAAGTCCTCCAGATTCTCGGGAAGCTCTCTTGTCGCTACCTCATCAAGTATTACATCAGATAATCCATTTAAGAATACGTCTATATAGGCCTGTTCATTCCATTTTACCTCTGCCGCCAAAGACCTGAACTCTAGTGCATAATCCACAAGTGTTTGGTTGTCTTGTCTAAGGCGCAACAGTAATCTGGCTGCATTGGCCCTCCTGCCAGGAGGGTCAAAAGTTCTTTTAAAAGCAGCTACAAAGGAATTATAGTTATAGACTAATGGATTATCATTCTCCCACAACGGATTAGCCCATCTCAGAGCTTTCTCAATGAGTAAGGTAATAATAAATCCCACTTTTGCCCTATCAGTAGGGTATGAACGGGGCTGTAGCTCGAAATGAATACTGATCTGGTTCAAAAAGCCACGACACCTCTCAGGAGAACCAGCATAACGTACAGGTGGGGTAACTCGGGAAGAAGCACCTACAGTAGCTACCTCTAACCCCGAACCCACAGAAGAAGCAGACGTATTACGCATCTCCTCAGGTGGATTAATAGGGCGAGACAGCAGCGCCTGTAGTGCTAGAGCCATCTGATCCATCCTATGATCCATGGCGTCAAACCTAGGATCAGGAGAACCAAGCTGACAATTTGTACCTGCAGGATCCATGGCCCTGTCGTAATGTCAGGATCGGGTCAGGGATCCAACACGCAGAGTACAAAGAGTAGCAGATACGTATACCGGTCCTTAGAATGGCCGGACTTAACGTATAACTACAATAGAATGGTCAGAGACAAGCCGAGGTCGAGGGAACGAGAGGACAGGTAAGCGAGAGACAAGCCGGGTCAAGGATAACAGAAAGGCAGGAGAGTAAACAACAAAGCCGGGTCAGTACCAAAAGACAAGAAGTAACAAAGCACTGTGTGACTAGGCGGACTAGAACCACGACAGGGCAATGAGTGAATGAGAGAGCCACTGTTAAGTATCCTGGCTAGGGAGAGAAGACACGCCTCCGGCGAGTCCTGATTCGTCTCCCGAGATTTGAGTGACAGGACGTTCCGGGTTGGCGTCCTGACGTCTACCTCCGGTCCTCCTGTTATAAAAGGAAGTAACTCCCTCGCGGCCGGCGTTAGCAAGACCGGGTAAACCGCGGGAGGACGAGGAGACATGCCGTCCGGACGGACAAACCTCCAAGTCTCTACCTCTCTCAGAGGTAGAGACCTCAGGTACCCTGACAATATTACACCGACGGCAGTAGTTATGTGAAAGAAGGGATCCACTATGCAGGATATGCAGTAACAACGATAGACAAGGTGATAGAAGCTCGGCCACTGGCAAAAGGAACATCAGCACAAAAGGCAGAATTGATAGCACTGACACGAGCGTTACAATTGGCTGAAGGTTTAAGAGTGAACATCTACACGGACTCCAAGTATGCGTTTTTAACCACTCATGCCCACGGAGCTTTGTATAAAGAAAGAGGACTATTGAATTCAGAAGGCAAAGAAATCAAGTACGCAGCCGAAATCCTACAACTATTGGAAGCAGTGTGGGAGCCGAAAGAAGTCGGTATTATACATTGTCGAGCGCATCTGAGAGGAGATGGTGATGTAACCAAAGGAAATCGGATGGCAGACAGTACAGCTAAGCGTGCCGCTGAATCGGGAAGACAGGAGTATGTGGGGCATATAGCTGCTCTTATACCAACTCCACTGTCTCAATGGACTCCAGTTTATACAGCTCAAGAAGAGGAGTGGTTAAAGACTGAACCTGGAAAGTATTTGGAGAACAAATGGTATCAGTTGGAAGATGGAAGAATAGTCATTCCAGCATCACTAGCGGTAGAAATTGTCCAAAACTATCACAACGGGACACATTCTGGGAGAGACAGTACAGAAGAATCTCTCAGAAAACATTTCTACATACCAAGATTGTCCAACTTGACTCAGGCCATTGTACGAAGATGTGTAACGTGTGCTAAAAATAATGCAAGGCAAGGACCAGTAAAGAGACCAGGAGTCCAGTTTATGGGGGGACTCCCCATGTCCGATTTACAAATTGACTATACAGTGATGCCTAAATCTGGTGGACATCGTTACCTACTGGTAGTTGTGTGTACCTATTCAGGCTGGGTAGAAGCATGTCCTACTCGTACGGAGAAAGCAGGAGAAGTTGTGAGATTCCTGCTACTAGAAATAATACCCCGATATGGACTACCCTGCTCTATAGGATCGGACAATGGTCCAGCTTTTGTTCATCAGTGCCTACAACAACTGACTCATATGCTTGGTATAAAGTGGAGGCTTCATACGGCATATAGACCCCAGAGTTCTGGTAAGGTAGAGAGAATGAATAGAACTATTAAGAATCAGTTGGCTAAAATGTGTCAGGAAACCCAACTTAAGTGGAACGTTCTCTTGCCCATAGCTCTATTGCGAATCCGCAGTACACCTACCAGAAGGATGGGCCTCTCTCCTTTTGAAATCATGTATGGGCGACCACCTCCCGTACTTGGTAACTTAAGGGGGGATTTGAGTCAGTTGGGAGAAGGAATTACCCGGCAGCAGGTTGTAGAGTTGGGTAAGACTATGGAGGAGGTACAGAAATGGGTACAAGATAGATTACCTGTGAATATTTATCCCCCAGTTCATAGTCACCACCCAGGAGACCAAGTGTGGATTAAAGAGTGGAATAATGTACCGTTAGGGCCCAAGTGGAGAGGTCCTTATGTTGTTCTTTTGTCTACCCCTACAGCGATAAAAGTAGCCGAAGTGACTCCGTGGATACATCACTCCAGGGTTAAACCAGCAGCAGTCGATTCTTGGCAAGTTACAGCAGATCCAGAGAATCCCTGCAAGATCCGGTTAAAGCGAACGACTCAGTCGGAGTGACGAGGAACTTTGTGGATTACAAATTTTATTGTTTCAGAGATTTGGTAAGTGAGTGAGAAGGCCATAATAAAGCCTGTCCGCTCACCGACGTATAGTGTATAAGCCAGGAAAAGTCCCGAAGGGACCCCTGTGAAGACGAGCAGAACTCCATTCCTTGCAGCCCTTACATCCTGGAAGCTGAGGTGCCTTCGCACGGACGAAGACTGAGGATGACGACGAAAGATGTGTTCTTGATAATGTTTTTATATGTGTATTTTTATATTCAGGAAGGTAGAGGTACCGACACTCCTAGCTGTGAGGTATGCATTAAGACTACAAGAACAGGTAACCATATTTCCCAAACCCTAATTTGGCATTCGCAATACGAGTGTAAAGGAGATGTATCAAGATGTAGATACTTAAATATAGAATATAGTGTTTGCCATTTAGGAGTAGGAGAACCTAGGTGCTTCAGTCCAGAGTATCAACCTCGTACAATTTGGTTGACTCTCAGGAATGGAGATCCTCAGGGGACCCTAATTAATAAGACGGTATTAGAATCCGTACATTCTTCGGGTGTTCTGCTATTTGATGCGTGTAAGGCGATATCAAGTGGTAGAAAGCCGTGGAATGTATGTGGGGATCTTAGATGGGAGAGGACGTATGGGTCTAACGATAAATATATTTGTCCCAGTAGTAAAAATAAATATGTGAGTCCTAGATGCCCAAATAGAGATTATAAATTTTGCCCATATTGGTCTTGTGTGGGGTGGGCAACTTTGGGACAAACAGTAGACAAGGACATGATTGTGACTAAGTTGCCTACCAGCCCATATTGTAAGTCTATGGAATGCAATCCAGTCCATATACTTATAAATAACCCCGACAAGTTCTTAGATAAATATGGTAATTTATTTGGGTTTCAAATATATGGGACGGGTTTAGATCCTGGGACAGTATTGTTTATAGGGATAGAGACTGATACGGTATCCTCCCAAACTCATCAAGTATACCATTCCTTTTATGAAGAGATGAGCATAGATAATAAGATCCCCCATAATGCTAAAAACCTGTTTATTGATTTAGCCGAAAGTATTGCCGGTAGTCTTAATGTTACCAACTGCTATGTGTGTGGAGGTACTAACATGGGAGACCAATGGCCTTGGGAAGCAAAGGAGGTAATGTCCGGTTCTGAGGCAGTTGACCAATTAATATCTACACAAGCCGATTATCATATGAGAGTTAGAGGTAAATCTGAGTGGAGATTAAAGACCTCCATCATAGGTTATGTTTGCATAGCAAGGAAAGGAATGATGTATAATACTTCTGTAGGAGAATTAACTTGTCTAGGGCAAAAAGCTTATGATGATGATACGAAGAATACAACTTGGTGGTCGGCTTCAAATGTCTCAGAACCATCTAACCCGTTTGCTAGATACGCCAATTTAAAGGATGTGTGGTTTGACCTATCCATCACATCTAACTGGAGAGCCCCAGCAAATTTGTACTGGATCTGTGGTAAGAAAGCCTATTCGGAGTTGCCACAGGACTGGGAAGGGGCATGTGTGTTGGGTATGCTCAAACCATCCTTCTTCTTGTTACCTATTGAAACAGGTGAGACTTTAGGTGTTAAAGTGTATGATGTGAATCATAGGAAGAAATGGGGACCCATAGAGATAGGCGCCTGGGAAGATAATGAATGGCCTCCCCAGCGTATTATAGATTACTATGGGCCAGCCACGTGGGCAGAGGACGGTACCTTTGGTTATAGAACCCCAATTTATATGCTCAACCGTATTATAAGATTACAGGCAGTGGTTGAGATCATTACTAACGAGACATCACAAGCGCTCAATCTTCTAGCGAAGCATAATACCAGGATGAGGACAGCAGTATACCAAAATAGATTAGCCTTGGATTACCTTTTGGCAGTAGAGGGAGGTGTATGTGGGAAGTTTAACCTGAGCAATTGCTGTCTTCAAATAGATGACGAAGGGCAAGCAATAGCTGAGCTTACTAGCCATATGGTTAAACTAGCGCATGTGCCTACTCAGGTATGGAAAGGGTATAATCCAAGTAGTTGGTTTGGTAGCTGGTATGAGTGGTTTGGAGGGCTTAAGGCAGTGGTAGGTGGAGTCCTACTGATTTTAATGTTGTGTCTACTCCTGCCGTGTCTTATACCCTTAGTAGTTAGGTCTGTGCAAAGCCTGATAGAAAATATAGCAGAGAGGAAGGCTGCTGCACAGATAATGGCAATTTATAAATATAAGGCTCTAGATCAGGGAGAACCAATGCAGGAAGATGAGTGTTGAAGATTCACATCATAAGATAAGTCTGGTCTGGTTCAAGGTAACTTGCGGTGTATGCAAACTAAGGTTAAGTGATGCCTCAAGTAATTGTGAAATATCAAGAGGCATCAAAGGGGGGAATGTGGTGGAATCTCGGTAAAAATAAATTTAGTAGGCCGAGATTACCACGTGGCATGTGTACGTGCATATGCTGACGTATCAATCAGTTGGTTGCACGAGGCAAGATACGATCAGTAGTGTACGGAGCATGTGCAAGAATACAGGATGTAGTATTCCCCTCCTCCATTGTGCTGGACAGGCCATGCGGTCAAGCAGGAAGTTAATTCTTATTTGTATTGATTGGTCAAGAGAATGTGCGGCCGGAGCTTAATATGGGAGGAGTTATGTGCCTATATAAGGAGCCTGCACTATTGTCCGGGGCTCAGAACTTGCTGTATTTGTGTGACATTAGTCCCTCTGAGTCCCGATCGGTGATCCAATAAAGAATCTCTTCCTTCCTGAAGAAACCTGTGTCCATCTCTCTGTGCTTGGCTTCCGTCAGTTTCTCCGGTATCAGTGTCACAATAAAAAAAAACCAAAAAACACTTTTTTGACTGTAATATAATAGCAGTCAGTTTCCTTCACACGTGTGCGTTTCAGGGCCTGCCAGGGCACAGTGTCACACCAGTGCAACTCATATCTGGTGTAACAGTAGTGTACATTAAAAAAAAAAAAAACTAGAAATTTGACCGTGAAATAATACCAGTCAGTTTCCTTCACACGTGTGCGTTTCAGGGCCTGCCAGGGCACAGTGTCACATCAGTGCAACTCATATCTGGTGTAACAGTAGTGTACATTTAAAAAAACAACACTTTATTGACTGTGAAATAATAGCAGTCAGTTTCCTTCACACGTGTGCGTTTTAGGGCCTGCCAGGGCACAGTGTCACACCAGTGCAACTCATATCTGGTGTAACAGTAGTGTGCATTAAAATAAAAAAAAAACTAGAAATTTGACTGTAAAATAATAGCAGTCAGATTCCTTCACACGTTTGCATTTCAGGGCCTGCCAGGGCACAGTGTCACACCAGTGCAACTCATATCTGGTGTAACAGTAGTGTACATTTAAAAAATAAAATAAAATTTTGACTGTAATAGATTGAATAGCAGTTAGTTGTCTGCAAGCGTGTGTGTCAGGCCTACAGCGTCTACTCTGCCAACTTCTGCCAGTGCACAGTGCCACTTATATCTGTTGTCACAGTAGCTTGCACGCATAGTACCACTAATCGAAAAATAATTGACAGGCAGAGGCATGCCACCCCGCAGGGGCCACCGGGGTCATGGTGCTGTGTTTCCCTTTGGCCCTAGAATAATGCCCAGTGTTCAGAGGCCACGTACCCTGAACTTGAAAAGTTCTGAGGACATAGTTGACTGGCTAACACAGGACACCCAATCTTCTACAGCTTCCTCTCAAGTTACCACTCGCCCGCCTGCCACCACCACCAACACTAGCACCACAGCCGCTTCACCTGATCTGTCAGAGGAGTTATTTACACATCAGTTGGAAGAAATGAGTGATGCGCAACCATTATTGCCAGAGGATGTAGATAACAGGGATATGTCTCAGTCAGGCAGCATTACACACATGAACGTACGGTGTGATGATGATGATGTTAAACCCGCTGCTGCTTACTTTGCTGAGTTGTCAGATACAAGTGAAGCGGTTGATGATGACGATGCGTCCGTGGATGTCACGTGGGTGCCCGCTAGAAGAGAAGAAGAACAGAGGGAAAGTGCAGATGGGGAGACAGAGAGGAGGAGGAGATGAGTTGGAAGCAAGGGGAGGTCGTCGCAAGGAGCTAGTGGCACAGTCAGATAGCATGCATCGGCACCTCGGGTCAGCCAGACAGCATGCCAATCAACGCATGCTGTTGCCACCACCAGAATGCCGTCATTGCAGAGCTCAGCAGTGTGGCATTTTTTGGTGTGTCTGCCTCTGACAACAGCGATGTCATTTGCAACATGTGCCAAAAGAAACTGAGTCATAGGAAGTCCAACACCCACCTAGGTATAACTGCTCTGCGAAGGCACATGATCGCACATCACAAACGCCTATGGGATCAACACATGAGTACAAGCAGCACACAAACTCAAAGCCGCCATCCTCCTCCTGGTCCATCATCTTCAGCCACGTCAACCACTGCTGTCCTTCCTTGCCCCCTCTCAACCATCCGCCACTCCATCTCTCGCCTTGAGCAGTTCCTGCTCCTCTGCCCACAGTCAGGTGTCTGTCAAGGACATGTTTGAGCGTAAGAAGCCAATGTCACAAAGTCACCCCCTTGCCCGGCATCTGACAGCTGGCTTGTCTGAACTCTTAGCCCGCCAGCTTTTACCATACAAGCTGGTGGAGTCTGAGGCATTCCAAAAATTTTTAGCTATTGGGACACCGCAGTGGAAGGTACCGGCCGAAATTTCTTTGCACAAAAGGCAATCCCCAACCTGTACTCGATTGTGCAAAAGGAAGTAATGGCATGTCTGGCACACAGTGTTGGGGCAAGGGTCCATCTGACCACTGATACCTGGTCTGCAAAGCATGGTCAAGGCAGGTATATCACCTACACTGCGCATTGGGTAAACCTGCTGACGGCTGCGAAGCATGGAATGCGTGGCTCTGTAGAGGAGTTGGTGACACCACCACGACTTGCATGCAGGCCTGCTGCCACCTCCTCTACTCCTCCTACTCCATCCTCTTCCATAACCTCCTTGGCTGAGTCCTCTTCTGCTGCTGCGTCTTGCTCCACATCAACGGCACCCCCCAGCTCCCCAGGTACTATTTCACATCCCGGATACGGCAGTGTCACGCCGTCTTGGGTTTGACTTGCCTGAAAGCAGAGCACACCACACCAGCACTCCTGTCCGCTCTGAACGCACTGGTGGATCAGTGGCTGACTCTGCACCAACTGGAGATCGGCAAAGTGGTTTGTGACAGCGTAAGAAATTTTTTGGCAGCATTGAAATTGGGCATGTTGACACATGTGCCGTGCATGGCGCATGTGTGTAATCTCATCGTACAACGCTTTGTGCATAAGTACCCAGGCTTACAGGACGTCCTAAAGCAGGCCAGGAAGGTGTGTGGCCATTTCAGGCATTCTTACACGGCCATGGCGCACTTTTCAGATATCCAGCGGCGAAACATGCCAGTGAGGCGCTTGATTTGCGACAGCCCGACACGTTGGAATTCAACACTCCTAATGTTCGACCGCCTGCTCCAACAAGAAAAAGCCGTTTGAGAGGGGGATTGAACATGTTGGATTCTATCTCAATCAGAGACCACGTGAAGATGACTCTCATACAACCTTTGTTTTACGTTTACTGGGTTTTATTCTGTCACACAACTATTTTTTGTTCAACTCCAACTCCAAGTTCTACCACCAGGTGAGGGGTACCGCCATGGGCACAGCGTGTGCTCCATCATATGCGAACCTCCACCTGGGGTGGTGGGAACATTGGATAAGTACATCTGAGAATTTGGCAGAATATCTACCCAAGATTCTATGGTGGGGTCGTTATATTGACAATGTTCTAATCGTCTGGCAGGGTACCCCCCAGGAATTCTCAGATCTGGTGGCTCTTCTTAACCAGAATGAAGAGAACCTGCGATTTACATCCGAATTTGGGGGTCGCTCCATTAATTTTCTAGATGTGACCATCACCCTGGACGAGGGAGGCACATTTCAATCCACACTGTATAGAAAACCAACGGCTACAAACTCGCTTCTCCACTGGAGTAGCCATCACCCAAGACCACTAAAAGAAGGCATCCCCACTGGCCAATACCTCCGTCTCCGCAGGAATTGCAGCGATACTTTGGATTTCAAACTTAAAGCACAACAACTTAGAGCCCATTTTAAAGCAAAGGGCTACCCGAACCGCTGCCTGAAGAGGGCATACAAAAGGGCACTAGGGACCCAGAGAAGTATACTTCTTTGTGATCAATCCGACAAAGATACAACGACGGAAGCCGGCAAAATACGTATGATTGCAACATACGACGCAGGCTGGTCCGAAGTTAGGAAGTCTCTGGATAGATTTTGGCCTCTACTGCGGAATGATGCCCATCTTAAACACGTCCTTGGCCCTCATATTGACATTACGGCCAGACGGGGACGCAACATCCGCGACATGCTGGTACCAAGTCACTTCTCTACCCCTGTACAACCAAGAGCAACCTGGCTAGGCACCCCACCCTGCGGCTCTTATGGCTGCGGTAGGTGTGTCGCCTGCAGATACATTTCGAAAGGCTCAAAAACTATAAGTGACACTACAGGGGGTGACCCTATAAAGATTAAAGATTTCTTTAATTGTAATACTAAGGGACTAGTGTACCTCCTATCATGTTCCTGCGGACAGAGGTATGTGGGCAAGACCTTCAGAGCCTTCAAAGAAAGAATCTTGGAGCATGTAAGGTCCCCAAGGAACCGCCTAGAAACGCCTGTATCTAGACATCTAAAGGAACACCACCATGGTGACTCTAATAACCTCAGATTTTGTGGCCTCGAACTGGTTAAGAGGAATCAGAGACGTGGGGATTTTGACAGAATCCTTAGGCAGAGAGAATCCAAATGGATATATAGGTTAAAAACACTCCAACCTGGTGGCCTTAATGAGGGCTTTTCCTTTGCCCCATTTATTTGATAAGTATTTTGTCTCATTACCTTTTTGGATAGGGACCAACTATGCAGGTCCTCCTTTGAACCATGCCTTACCTTCAGCATATATACCACTCTTTTATTGTACATATTAATCTAATGTATAACTTTTGATTGAACTATTTTAATTTATGTCTCTATTGACACATAATTCATTATGGATCAGAAACTGAAAAAGCCCCTCCTCCCTTATTTGTGTACTTCCAATAGACGATACCAGAAGTAAAGCCCCTGTAAGATTTTCAAAAGTAACCCCTCGTATAGGGCTGACCCGCTCTCTACTTGAAGCGGATCTGCCTCCTTTAAGGGATCAATTGTTCTACTCGACGACTATGTCCGCGCGCACGCGCATAATGAAGTCTTTGCGCATGCGCTGACACTCGGACATGGTTGGATGCATCTGCTTAGTGGAATAATCTAAAGTCGGGAGACAAAGTCCGGGCGCATGCCTGGACGAGTATCCACAAAGAAATAAACTAAAGTTCTCGCGCATGCGCCAATACCTAAGTACGGACATGCGCACACCGCAAGCCGTAATTAAGTACACTCGGCTAGCGGCCCCTTAGGGACCCCCGCCCCCTCCGGAACAGGTAGGGAACTCTGGGTATTTAAGGGAAACAAGGGGAGGCTCAGTATACACGATTGGCCCTTGAGAAAGGCGGTTAGACCGCCGAAACGCGCGTTGGGCAGCTTTATTTACTGAGCAGCTTGATCTACTGCTTTTTGAAATGATCCTGTATCTGGATATAACTTTTGACGACTGCCTTGACAGCTTGCAGGAGAACCTCGCAGTCTTTGAGAGATAATAGAGTGACTACTATGACTCTGAGTTAGGAGCATTTATGGCGATGTAGCCTTCTGTTTAGCTCTGTTTAGACTCAGCCATTTTTTCACACTTTATTTTCCTCTACTATTTTTTATCTCACTATCCTTTCGATTTATTATCCTCTGATTGCTTTAGATAGACCAGGAATCTTTTTTACTGATAACGAATAAGCATATATCCCTCAGGATTATCGGAAGGTGTAGGGAAACCAAGAACAGCTTGGAATAGGAGAATTTATCGTTCTCTTCTCTTGCCTTTTGGCATGTAACAGTTATAAATAGGCTGCAGCTTTGTGGGAGGTTTTTGCCAGCAACTTTGTTTCCTCACTATTGCAATTTTGTTTCATTGCTCTAGTAACAAACTGCATCTATGTGAAGGTTGTTGCTGTCTTTACCCCATAAGGCTTTCTGCCGCACTGTCTTGAAACTGTATCATTGCAGTCGTATGGTTTCATTGTTTTAACCCTCACCTTTTTTTTTGGGTGATATACTAGGTGTGTTAGTGGGATATTATTTGTGTTTTATTAAAGTTTTTGTTATTTTCAATTGACATTGTATATTGGGGGTAGCGGTCGTGAGACTAAGAGCTCCGTTTTTTACGGGGAACTTTTCTCACTTCCTTTTCTCTGTTGAAGAAAAAGCCGTTAACGACTATTTGTATGACCGGGGTGCTAGGACAGCCTCTGCGGAGCTGGGAATTTTTTTTGTCATGTTACTGGACGCTCATGCGCAATGCCTGTAGGCTTATGCGTCCTTTTGAGGAAGTGACAAACCTAGTCAGTCGCACCGAAGGCACCATCAGCAACATCATACCATTTGTTTTCTTCCTGGAGTGTGCCCTGTGAAGAGTTTTGGGTCAGGTCGTAGATGAGCGTGAAGAGGAAGAGTTGTGGTCACCATCACCACCAGAAACAGCCTTATCAGCATCGCTTGCTGGACCTGCGGCAACGCTGGAAGAGGATTGTGAGGAAGAGGAGTCAGAGGAGGAATGTGGCTTTGAGGAGGAGGAGGAAGACCAACCACAACAAGCATCCCAGGGTGCTCATTGTCACCTATCTGGTACCCGTGGTGTTGTACGTGGCTGGGGGGAAGAACATACCTTCAGTGAGATCACTGAGGACGAGGAACGGGACATGAGTAACTCGGCATCCAACCTTGTGCAAATGGGGTCTTTCATGCTGTCGTGCCTGTTGAGGGACCCTCGTATTAAAAGTCTGAAGGAGAACGACCTGTACTGGGTGTACATGCTACTAGACCTCCGGTATAAGCAGAAAGTGCCTGAAATGTTACAGAATTAGCGCAAGTTGGAAAGGATGCAGCAGTTCCAAAATAAATTAAAATACGCTTTACACAGCGTATAAGGGTGATGTCACAGCACAACGGGAATCTAACAGGGGAAGAGGTGAAAGTAATCCTCCTCCTCCCACGACCATGCCGGCAAGGACAGGACGCTTTACAGACGTGTTGTTGATGGAGGACATGCAGAGCTTTTTAAGTCCTACGCATTGCCACAGCCCTGTCCTGTCCACCCTCGGTGAACGACTCGACCAACAGGTAGCAGACTACCTCGCCTTAACTGCAGATATCGACACTCTGAGGAGCGATGAACCCCTTGACTACTGGGTGTGCAGGCTTGACCTGTGGCGTGAGCTTTCCCAATTTGCGGTAGAACTTCTGGCCTGCCCCACTTCAAGTGTCCTGTCAGAAAGGACCTTCAGTGCAGCAGGAGGTATTGTCACTGAGAAGAGAAGTCGCCAAGGTCAAAAAAGTCTAGATTACCTCACCTTTATTAAGATGAATGAGGCATGGATCCCGAAGGGACTGACAGTGGGCGATACATTCAACTAAAAAAAGGCCTTATGAGGGGGACGTAACAGGGATTAAACTGATAAGAATAGTACTACATAACACACCACTCCTATCTGGTGGCATATTAGATTACACGCGCAGTGCCCCAAATTTGAAGTAGGAGGACCAACCAAGCATCTTTTTCCATCTCCCGGTTCCTAAAATCGATGCCATATACAATAGGCAGGCAAATTTTAAAGCCCACAGGGACTCTTTCTGGCCACAATAGTGATGGAAAGGTTGTTTCAAGGGGACTAACACCTGGACTGTGGCATGCCGGAGGGGGTTCCATGGCAAAACTCCCACCGGTTGTTTGCGGTGCGTTAAACAGGGAGTTTGATCTGTCACTGTGAAGCGGGCATAACCCTTACACTACCTGATCGATACAACATCATACCTGATGTTTTAAAGCACGTTATTCCAAACAATTTAGGAATGTTAGGTAATTTATGCCCTTTATAGATTAAAACCAGACTCTGCATCAACTATGTAAATTTCCATGGGAGTTTTGCCATGGAACCCCCTCCGGCATGCCACAGTCCAGGTGTTAGTCCCCTTGAAACAACTTTTCCATCACTATTGTGGCCAGAAAGAGTCCCTGTGGGCTTTAAAATTTGCCTGCCTATTGAAGTCTATGGCGGTTCGCCCGTTCGCGAACATTTGCGGAAATTCGCGTTCGCCATTCGCGAACTGAAAATTTTATGTTCGCGACATCTCTACATAAGGGTAAATGCCATATAAATTACACAAGAAATCCTCCACCTAAATACACATTTATGAGGTTATTGACAAAAGTAAAAACTATTGGGATTTCAAAGTAAATTTCATATATAAAGCCAGAATAGCTTTGGAAATTCTCCAAATGAGCTATGCTTCCAGTTCAAATACTCTGGCCTTAAATTTTAAAATTTTGATTGAATTCCTGGCAATTATCACATTAATGACTACCCCTGACAGATAATATTTTCTCCCCCTTAACTCTCAAAGTGTACTGGCAAGGTAAATAACTGCAAGAGAAAGAACATTAAAAAAAATAATCCAAAACTTTATGTTTACATCTGAAGGGTTAAAACCTGAGGGACCTGGCACTCAGACCACTTCATTGAGCTGAAGTGGCCTGGGTGACTATAGTGTCCCTTTAACCTAATATTTTCTACAACTGAAACATTAGATCAGTGACAAATGATTCTACTGCTACATATACCTGTTCCAGAGACTCATTTGCACTAAATATGGGCATTTCTGCTATAGAAAATAACTTTTGTAGGCAGTTAAGCTAAAGTCTTACATAAGCCAGTGTGTTACTTTCCAGTGCCCATAAACCTTGACTTTGGCATCTTCAACAATAACTTGGACATCAGCTGGTGGAATTGGGGCAGAATTGATGTGAGAGATGTCAAACTCCTCAATGAGAACCCTAGAGAAGATAAAGTATGATAAATTGGCAATGGCATTTATCTTTCGTTATAAGAAGTAACACCCATAGCTGCATTTTTATTTATAGTTGCTCACCCTGTGATTGTGTAATTAACTTTACCAAACATTTTTGTAGAGCCAGTAATGTTTGGAAGAGGTTCTTTCAGGAGCATGTTGCGGAGAACCTCTTTTCCTTCAGACTGAACTGTGAATACAAAAATAAAAATAATTTGCCCAGCGAACAAAAATTACATTTGCAATTGCTCCATTGAAATAGACTAACATTAGATGTATTTGTGTATTTAAACTCACCATAATCTAACCATTTCTGAGACACTCGCATAATAACTGCAGGGCTAGGATGTCCAGTATGTAAGATGGGAAACCAACAAAAGCACCACAACACCCACATCTTCTGGTTCTGTAGAGATCTTTGACTTTTTGCAAAATATATAAAATACACAGCAAATAAAGTGAGAGTAGACTTATTTGGAAATAAAGAAATGATAGCAGTTGAATATTAATATGCCATACTAAAGGTTGCACTATATTTCTAAAAAAAATTATACTTAAGTGGTGTTGTTTTAAAGTGCCAGGAAAAAAAACCTTTACATTTCCTGCATTTGCCTGGTTTCCATATTTTGAACTGAACAGTGGAATTGCCGGTTACATTCTTAGCAGTAGCTACACTGAGCTTGCAAAGCAAAGCTTCATTCACAGTTTTGAAAATAAAGGTGTGCACAGTGATCACTCATTCTCACCTCAAAGTATGACCCAGTCACAGGGCCGGCAAAAGACATTGTGCTGTGTGGATCGAAGGATAAAATGATGCCCCCCCACCCTACCCCCCCAAACCTCACGCACATCAAGGAGATGCAGTGTGTGTATTGTTTGCAGTGTGTATAGTGAATGCATTGTATGCACGTGTATAGTTGATACAGAGTGTGTGTGTGTGTGTGTGTGTGTGTAGTGGATGCAGTGTAGTGCATGCAGTTTATTTTTTGTGAATATTGTGTAGTGGGTGCAGTGCCGGTGTTTGTGTAATGGGTGCAGTGTCTGTGTAGTGGGTGCATTGTCTGTGTTTTTGTAGTTGAAACAAGGTAGTGTGTGAAGTATTTGTGTTTGTGCATTGTGTAAAGTGTACTGGATACATGTAGTGTGTGAAGTGGATGTAGTGTCTGTATGATTTACTGTATTTATTGTGTAGTGGGTGCAGTGTCAGTGTTTGTGCAGTGTCTGTGTAGTGTGTGTATTGTCTGTGTTTGTGTAGTTGAAGCAGTGTAGTGTGTGCAGTGTCTGTGTTTGTGTATTGTGTAAAGTGTACTGAATGCATGTAGTGTATAGTGTCAGTGTGTAGTGCATGTAGTGGATGCAGCGTCTGTGTGTAGTGCATGTAGTGCAGGTAGTGGATGCAATTTATGTGTGTAGTGCATGTAGTGTGAGTAGTGAATACAGTGTCTGTGTGTACTGCATGTAGTACATGTGGTGTATGCAGTGTATTTGTGTAGTACATGTAGTGTATACATTGTTTGTGTGTAGTGCATGTAATGTATATAGTGTCTGTGTGTAGTGCATGTAGTGCATGTAGTGTCTGTGTGTAGTGTATGCAATGTCTGTGTGTAGTGCATGTAGTGTATGCAGTGTCTGTGTGTAGTGTGTGAAGTGGATGCAGTGTCTTGTGAGGGGTGATTATTTTTTTTAAAGTATGATTTAGTGTATTCCTAGTGTATTCCTAGTGTATCCCCCCCCTCCCTACCTTTTACCTGTGGTCAGGGAGGGGGAGAGTAGTTTCCATGGTGGTCCAGTGGCACATTTTGCTGTGTCCTGTGGAGTGGGGGCACATGAGCCGAGTGAGTGTTGCAGCAGGTTGCTATGGCACCGCCTGAGCATTGCCATGGCAACCCGCGGCAATGCACTTGCGGTGTTACGAAAGGAGATGGCAGGAAGCTGCAGGAGGTAAACATCAGACTTCTGGGACCCCTCTCCACAGGACAAGGTAGTGGGGGCCCAGAATTGCATATATATGTAGTAGTAATCGCTACCTGCCGCCCCTGTAAAAGTTCCGCCTGGAGCCATGGCCCCACTGCTGCCAAATGACAGAGTCGCCCTGCCCAGTCATGGCTTAGGCACTTTTACAGAAATTGTCAAAGAAGGTAGACATTTGAACTGTGTACCACCTCCTTGCACATATACACTGATGAGTCACAACATTAAAACCACCTGCCTAATATCATGTAGAAAACAGTTCTGATGTGTCGAATCATGGACTCCACAAGACCTCTCAACCTGTCGTGTGGTATCTGGCACCAAGAAATTAGCAGCATATCCTTAAAGCGCAATTTGCAAGATTGGGCCTCCCAGTATGCAATAGATTGGATCGAGTTTGTTGTTCCAGCACAACCCACAAATGCTCTATTGGATTGAGATCTGGGGAATTTGAAGTCCAAGGCAACACCTTGAATTTTTTGTAATGTTCCTCAAACAATTACTGAACAATTTCTGCACTGTGGCAGTATGCATTATCCTGCTGAAATAGGCCACTGTCATCAGGGAACACCATTTCCATGAAGGGATGTACGAGGTCTGAAACAATCTCTACATAGATGCAACATGTCAAAGTAACATCCACAAGGTCCAGCAGAACATTTCCAATAGCCTTACACTGTCTCCACCAGCATGCCTTCTTCCCATACTGCATCCTGCTGCCATCTCTTCCCCAAGTAAACTATGCACACTCACACAACCATCCACCTGATCTAACAGAAAACATGATTCATTAGAGCAGGCAACCTTCTTCCATTGCTCCGGGGTCCAGTTCTGAAACTCATGTCTCCATTAAAGGCACTTTTTCCGGTGGATAAAGGGTCATCATTGACATTCTGACCGGTCTGTGACTACACAGCACCATACACACAAACGGCAATGCACGGTGTGTTCCGAAACCTTTTTATCATGGCTAGCATTATGTTGTTCAACAAATTGAAATACAGTTGCTCTTCTGTATGATCGGATCAGCCAGACAAGAATTCATCACGTGCATCAATGAGACTTGGGCACCCATTACCCTGGTGCCGGTTCACCAGTTGTCCTTCCTTGCACCACTTTTGGTAGGTACCGATACTGAAAACATCCCACAATGCCATTGCCATTTATAAGATGCTCTGACCCAGTCGACTAGTCATCACTATTTGGCCCTTGTCAAAGTCACTCAAATCTTTTCACTTTCCTGTTTTATCTGCTTCCAACACAGGAAATTCAAGAATGGACTGTTCACTTGCTGCCTAATATATCCCACCCCTTGACGGGTGCCATTGTAACAACATAATCAATGTTATTCACTTCACCTGTCAGTGCATTTATTGTTGTGTGTGATCAGTATATACTGAACAAATCTTTGGATAAACAGATGAGCAAGTATAAATTCCTCTTCTAATTTTGTTACAGAAGTAAATCAAAATTACTAAGTAAATATTACCAGGGAGCTATGGGCAGGGCACTTCCTTTCACTGTACAATAAACAAAAGATGTTGCAGTACTTGGATTGCCCATTTAACCAGAAAGACAAGTTTTCACTGGTTTTCTTGTATATCCTTTATCTATCTATCTATCTATCTATCTATCTATCTATCTATCTATCTATCTATCTATCTCCTGGGATTCTGAGAATATATATTTATCTTGCTATTAATGTATTCAGTTTGTAGCAAATAATAATTGATTAATGCAAAAATTCTCAAAATTATTTTTTTCTGTCCAACGGATTGCTGCACAAACAAGATTTTTTTTTTAGAGAATCAGTTGATACTGTTTTGCAACGTTTAACCTGTATTGTACAAGAGTTTTCGTAGTTAACACAATCCACAATTCAAGGATCAGCTGACTGTTGAGGATGCTACCAAATTTATAAAAACGTTTAAAGGTTTAAAACCATACCTAACTCATGATATTCTTGTGAATCTCTATAAATCAATGTTGCCTCTTTTGTGTTGTGATGTTTGACTACAAAACAAGTTTAGGGTTATTGACAATTAGGTAATTTGGTTACGTTGTAGTGTGTGTATCTAAGTTAGCTCTAAACAGACAGGTCAAGTATTGTATAATTGTTATGTTGCTAACTAGAGTTGTGCGAACCCGGACTGTAATGTTCGGGTTCGTACCGAACATTCTGTTTTTTGGACCCCGGACCCAAACACTGACATATCACTGTAATTTAATGGCGCGTTTTAAAAGGCTGCAGGGCAGCCAACCAACAAGCGTTTGACTCGTGTGCCCTTAGAAGCCATCACAGCCATGTCTACTAATGGCATGGCTGTGATTGGCCAGTGCAGCATATATATATATAAGCTGGAGTTGCATGGCGCCGCACGCACATGAGCTCTTATTAGTGTAGGGAGAGAAAGTTGCGGCTGTTAGGGACAGATTAGGAAAGAATTCTGGTGTTGAATCTGCAAACTACAGCGATTATTCAAACAGCAGTGATTATTTTTAAATTTTTGTACCCTGCCCTGAGCCCAGTGCCACAGAGAGTGCAGTGCACTTGCAACTGCATGGGTTCCAGGCACATTACTTTAATCCTGTTCTGGTAGCTCAGTGGGCAACATCTAGGCATTTTTAAATACTGCCATTTTTTGGATGCTAAATAGTACATTTGCGTACTGCATTTCTTGCAGCCAAATAAAACCCTTAAATACTACTGTTACGTGCGCCATAATGGCGGTCCCACGAGACAGAGCCTGCGAATTCCAGGGTCACCAGGGAGAACTCTCGGCACCATGGAGATGCGACCTACCTCACTCCCAGCACACCTCTCCAACCTCCAGGGGCGGCATAGGCTGAGCAAAGAGGACTGTGTTGGGGACCGGTTCTGACTGTAATGGCATGACACATGCCTTAGTGCCATCATGATTTACTTGGTCCTAACAACCATTACGTCTGCCTTCCACCCCACATAGCACACTGTCTTAATGTCAGGTATTCCTGCAAAAACAAACAACGGATTATAATCCCTAAACGAGACCAAGCTAATTCCACGATTGCCTAGCTTAACATGTTTTAAACTACTATACTAATGTCATAAAGCAGATTGTTCTTATGTGTTTTCTATAAAAATGTGCTGTCTACTCTGCCACGCTTTAAAACGTTAAAATGTTATGAGACACATTCTCTACGCCTGCTCTATGAGTCGGCTTTATAAGCCTGCTTACTAAACTTATCTTATCAGCCTGATTTCCAAGCCTGATCCCTAAATCTGATCTCTAAACCTGACCACTAAGCCTGACTCATAAGCCCGAGTCATAAGCCTGTTTTCCAAGCCTGATTTATCAGCCTGTTTTCAAAGCCTGTTTTATACGCCTGTTCTTCATGCCTGTTTCATCTTAAATATAACTCAGTTAAACTAAACGAGAACAAACACTGTTAACATGTAGATCTCTTTAACTTAAAAAAATTGTGCTGTTTTTACATATACCATGATGATGTCTTTCCTTACTGTCATTTTTGCACTTGCCCATGCTGTCGTGGCTGTGCAAGGTCTTTTGTCATAACATGCACAACAAAAATAAAGAATTAAAAAAAAAAAAAAAAAAAAATACTACTGTTACATTGTTGGTTTAAAAAATCAAACTTTTTGGTGCTAAATAGTATATTTGCTGCCTGCGGTGCACTTCATATCTGAGAGTCAAATAGAACCGTCAAATACTGTGCTTACATTGCAGTTTTAAAAATTCTAATTCTTTAGGTGCTAAAAAGTCAATTTGGTCCCTGCACTTCATATCTGAGAGTCAAATAGAACCATCAAATAGTGTGCTTACATTGCAGTTTTAAAAATTCAAATTCTTTAGGTGCTAAAAAGTCAATTTGGTGCCTGCACTTCATATCTGAGAGTCGAATAAAACCATCAAATATTGAGCTTACATTGCAGTTTTAAAAATTCAAATTCTTTAGGTGCTAAAAAGTACATTTGCGGCCTGCAGTGCACTTCATATCTGAGAGTCAAATAGAACCGTCAAATACTGTGCTTAAAGCACATTTTTACAATTCTTTAGGTGCTAAAAAGTCAATTTGGTGCCTGCCCTTCATATCTGAGAGTCAAATAGAACCGTCAAATACTGTGGCTATATTGCAGTTTTAAACATTTGAATTATTTAGGTGCTAAAAAGTCAATTTTGTGCCTGCACTTCATATCTGAGAGTCAAAAAGAACCGTCAAATACTGTGCTTACAGAGCATTTTTTAAACATTCAAATTCTTTAGGTGATAAAAAGTAAATTTGGTGCCTGCACTTCATATCTGAGAGTAAAATAGAACTGTCAAATACTGTGCTTATATTGCAGTTTTAAACATTTGAATTCTTTAGGTGCTAAAAAGTCAATTTGGTGCCTACACTTCATATCTGAGAGTCAAATAGAACCGTCAAATATTGTGCTTACATTGCAGTTTTAAAAATTCTAATTCTTTAGGTGCTAAAAAGTTAATTTGGTGCCTGCACTTCATATCTGAGAGTCAAATAGAACCGTCAAATACTGTGCTTACATTGCAGTTTTAAACATTTGAATTCTTTAGGTGCTAAAAAGTCAATTTGGTGCCTACACTTCATATCTGAGAGTCAAATAGAACCGTCAAATATTGTGCTTACATTGCAGTTTTAAAAATTCTAATTCTTTAGGTGCTAAAAAGTTAATTTGGTGCCTGCACTTCATATCTGAGAGTCAAATAGAACCGTCAAATACTGTGCTTACATTGCAGTTTTAAACATTTGAATTCTTTAAGTGCTAAAAAGTAAATTTGGTGCCTGCACTTCATATCTGAGAGTCAAAAAGAACTGTCAAATACTGTGCTTATATTGCAGTTTGAAACATTTGAATTCTTTAGGTGCTAAAAAGTCAATTTGGTGCCTACACTTCATATCTGAGAGTCAAATAGAACCGTCAAATATTGTGCTTACAAGACACTAGTGGTTTGGACACTGTGCAATCAGAGCCTGAAGTGAGGCATAAACGTGCTACACCTGAGCACAATCTGCATGACCAGGCATCTACATGCAAAGCACGAGCTGCAGTGGAGTAAGCACCTCAAAAAACAAGAAAGGTCTCAGGCTCCTCCCGCTTCCTCTTCTTCTGCTGTCTCTGCCTCTTCCTCCACCTCTGGAGGGACAGTGGCACCTGCCACCCCGCAAACAGAGGATGTGGCAGCAACGCCACCACGTCCGCCACTGTCCCCAAGCATCTTCACACTGTCCCATGGAAGCGTTCAGCTGTCCATCTCCCAAACACTGGAGAGAAAGAGGACGTACTCCCCTACCCATCCGCAATCCCTGGCCCTGAATGCCAGCATTTTAAAATTCCTGGCCTTTGTAATGCTGTCATTCTGTCTGGTGGAGACAGACAGTTTTAAAAACCTGATGGCGTTATTGGACTGCAAGAAATGCACCGCGGGCCACAAATGTTTCTTTTTTTATATGTCCCAATATTTTGGGGGCTACCCCAATTAAAAAAACAAACAAACAAGAAAATAAAAAACAGTGTTGGCTACCTCCTCCTCCACCGCCGCTTCCACCTACACCGCCACGATCACCACCTCCTCAACCTATGGGTCACTTAGTATAAACTATGTACACAATAGCAGAGGCTTGTGAAGGCCTTTTCTCCATGCATCAGGAGTTGAGCTCAGTTTGAACAATGAAAGAGAATACCCTGCACTCCAACCCTCTCTCAAACGGATAATTCTGGTGATCCTCCTGACATCCATGCTTTAGATTTTGCTTTATGTTCTTCCAAAGCTAAAATCAAAGATTCCATCTAGTGCTATTTTATGGCTCAGCTGTATTTTTAATTTTAATGTATTTTATGTTATTTAAAGTGATTTTCCTATCCACATTTGTTTGCAGGGCACCTGTCCGACTCTTACCCCCATTTGACTTCCTTTTGCAGCCCTCTAGCCCGTTCCAGGACTTTTTTAGAGCCATTATTGTGCCCAAAAGTTCGGGTCTCCATAGACGTCAATGGGGTTCGGGTTCAGGGTCAAGTTCGATCCCGAACCCAGACTTTTTTCCGAAGTTCGGCCGAACCCGCCGGACCCGAACATAAAGGTGTCCGCTCAACTCTATTGCTAACAACTATGATATATTGTAGTTACAGTGCATATTTATCTTAATTGGCCTAAACAAATTGATTAACAAGGAATAATTAGTGCACGTGTCATGTCAGGTGAGGTATTTGTGTCATTCATTCTTTCATTGTGTAGCAGAAATCATTTGGGTCCCTGGCTAAAATTCTAGAAGCGAGATCTTACATTCTCTCAAGACAATTTTGGTGTTAAATTCACTAATACGTTGATGAATCCATTCCGCAGGACTGTAATCACTTTTACACTAGTAAAATGTTGTTGAAAGGTGTAGTAACAGTGAGATTGTGAACACTTGAAGATTGCTAAAGGCTCGTCAGAAGCTGTTAACATGGTTGCTAAATATTAGACATGAGGTTTTAACATTCCCCCAAAACTGAAAAACTGTATTACAAAAAAATCTACAGAAAAAAAAAAACCTGACCTTATGTGGATGGGATTCTCTTGGCAGGGTAATGGTTTACTCCTCGTATTGAATATCAATTCCTCATTGAAATCTATTGGAAATGGGTAATCAGTAAGCAATTGAATCTCTTATTCAGCTAAGAGAACCCAGCCCTGTGAAAGCTCTTGTGGGAGGCAAAAACAGACAATAAACTCATTGATACACAATTTCATTTTTTTATGGGATTCATGAGCATGATTTACAAAAGCACCAACAAGATATGCCAAATAATCAACCAGTTATCTGAAAATACCACTAAATAAAACATTTTAAAATAACCTATAACTTGTAATAGCTTTTTAATGTGAGTTATTAGGGGCATGATAAAGAATTAGCACTAACATTATTCAGTTGATATCCCTGGCACACAATGTATTAGAGAAGAAGAAACATGAACATTGTAAACATGAATAACAGGGAGCCAATATGGAGGCAAAAATAAAAAGGATGCGTAAAATTCTGGGACAGAGTCTATCTTGGAACAGAGCATGGAGTGGATTTATATACTACACATAAACACATAGGACTTGATTACTTAACAGTAACTGTTTTTGAGCAAGACACCTAATGATATACATCCACCTACCTTAAATCCTCATAGATTGTAAGCTTGTTTGAGCTCAGAGTTGGAGAATTTGACCAATCAGCCAATCGGTCCAAATTCAGACAAATTGCAGTATTAAATTATCAATAGTTCAAATTCAAATACTCATATATCTATAAAGCAATATTATAATTTAAATGAAACATTATACACAATATGAAAGCACCCAGAAAAAGTTAATTATATAAACAATTTATACAACATGTAATTTATTACTGATTGGCATCAATAGTGAATATTATGGTAGTTTTAAATCTAGACACAATATTTCCACATAGTAATCATGATAATAAAATATTGCATCAAGAGTGATATACATATTTAAAAGGGAGTGCCCTCTACACAACCTGTTTATCGTAATCCAGAGAAATATAAGAGATCTTCCTAGTAGAAAATACAGAATTCTAAAACATAAAGGAATGTAGTAATTATGTCCAGAGCTCCATACTTATTAACACCACAAAGTAACTTTTTTCCCGATGATTAATCATAAGCTATTGGCACATGTTATCACAAACTTAAGCAATGGCAACTTTCAACATGTGCATTTTTGTAAAATAACCTTTGAGCCTGGGAAATCAGTTTGTATGGTCAACACATATATACTATGCTAGAGTCTATATTATAAATAATGATGTCATAGTTGGGTGCGTGCATCAGTTTATGGTTTATAAAACATGTATTCCTTTGAAACTGAAACCAAACAACTCACCTCTAAATCAAACTGGATGTATGCATATAACTCCCAAACTACGTTCTTTTTAAGTTCTTTGCAACAAACACTTGTTTTATAATAAAGTTTTATTATCCACCCACAGAAATATGATCAAGGTATTTATTTTATCAGGGATTAAGCATGTAGATAGAGGAATGTGCTGTGAAAAATTGGAAAAGACTCAATTTAAAAGAGGAAGAGAGGACTTTAAAGTGACACTGTCGCTGTTTGGGGACTTTATGAATTTGAAAGTCCCCAGACGATGACATCACCGCCTTTGGTCCAGTGGAGGGGAGGAGCGGGGGGTAGGTAAAGATGAGTTTTCTTACCAGAACCTGTTCCGCCATCTTCATCCGGTAGGGTCCTCTTCGGCGCTAACATCACTGCTGTACTCTTGCGCATGCACAAGAGTACAGCATTGCGGTCTATAGAGGATCCTGCAAGGACGTGGGATCCTTCATAGTAGGGCTGAATGGGGGTAATAAATCAGCCTGGGCATTTAAAAGCCCAGGAGAAGGGTTTAAGGACAGAGTGGGGTGCGTGTTATGTGTTCAACAATCGTGCGCATGCCACCTCAAAGTGAGTAGGTAAGTTTGCTGTCCCTCCAGGGCATCTCATGCGCAGAGCCCTGCTGCAGAGCTCTTGCATAGGAGCAATGACCTGTGTTTGTTTTACACTGCACTGCTTTACATTTGCTGGTGACCTGCCTCTGGTATACCTATAAGAGAGATACCAGAGAACAAAAGTAAGGTTTGGCCAGTAAAGGGTGTTGTGCATGTATGGCTCTCTGTGGTGCTGTTTGTGGTGTAGTGCATGTGTGTAAAGGAGTCTGTGGTGTACTACAGGTGGCTAGGGATTGTAGAGTGTATGTGTTGGAACTAAATATAGAGTGTGCCTAGGGACTGTACAGATTGTGTGTGTGTGTGTGCCTAGAGGTTATAGAGAGAGCGTGAGAAAGCATGTGTGTATTTGTAGTGTTTCTAGAGGGTGTAGTGAGCATGTATATCTATAGGGGCTGTTGTATGCAAGTGGGTGTATCTAGGGACTGTAGAATGTGTATAAATGGGCTGTAATGTTCTTGCTTATGTTTAGAGGCTGTAATTTGTGTATATAGGGTAGTTTGTGTTCGTATAGTGGATGTAGTTTGTGTGCACACGGTAGGTTGTGTTTGTATAGTGTATGTAGTTAGTGTGCACAGGGTTGTTTGTGTTTGTGTATGGGCTATAGTCAGGGCCGTCTTTAATGCGGGCAAACAGCGTAGCTGCCCAGTTTTTCCTGGGGGGGCCCAAGGCACCTGCCCCATGGGCCCCGCTGCCCTCATCAAATTATTTCCCCCCCCCCCCTTCCTCTGATTCCCATCGGGTGGCCCATGCACTTAGGGCCACCCAGTTGGCTTGTATCAGCAGGCCCGGTCGGGCGCTGTTGCCCTTTAACCCCTTGCTTTCCGGCAGCCGACTGGGAGGAAGTGACAGCAGCAAGTCACTTCCTCCCATAAAGAGAGGAGCTGCACGGAATCTGGAAGTCGCTAGGGAGGGAGGACGAGGCTGCAGAGAGGATGGAGGATCCTCACTTGCATGCCAAGGAGTGGGGGGCGAGGGCGGCAGGGCCCAGGGGGCCCAAGCAAATGCTTGCCCATGGTCCAATCATTATTGAAGATGGCTCTGGCTATAGTGTGTGTATTTAAGCACTATAGATTGTTTTTGAGTCTAGAGGTTGTAGTTTATGTGTTTGCCTCTAGGGTGTAGTTTGTGTCTAGAGGGTGTGTGTACATCTAGAGGCTGTAGTGTGTGTATACATGCATTTACCGTGCATGTATATGGGCTTTAGTGTGTGTACAGGGGCTACAGTGAGTTTGGATTTGGGCTGTTTTTGTGTGTCGGTGCATAAGGGTTCAGACTGCCGAGGGGAGGAAAATATTAAAATTAAATAATTTCATTCAAAAAAATGTTTAAATCATTGAACAAAAATGAATACATATTAATTCCACCCCTTATTTTTGTTATTTTTGGCTAAGGGAGAGGGAGACATCCTGGTGGTCCAGTAGGCACAGCCCACTCTTTGACTGGAGGCACACTTACTTTTGACGAGCTCCTGCATTACTGAAAGCGTTGCTATGGAAAGCTACGGCAATGCTCTCAGCCACCCCACTGGGAGATGAGAACTGATGCTCCATGCGCCGTTCTGCCTGTCTGAGTAGTGGGCCATGAGGGAGATTTCCGATATACCCACTGATCCATTAAGATGAAGAGACTTTACTGAGCTCACGGAGCATCAACCCTGGATGGGCCAGCTGGGGAGATCCTTTGATCTCCCTGGTTGGCCTCAGCCCTTGGCCTTTATGGCCCACTGGGTATTTCCCTGCTTTCACCCATATTCAGTCCATAGACACAAGCAATTCCTTGCAGCCATCACTGATGACGGCTGCATGGATCGACTTTGTAGTTCTGTTTTTGTCAAAGAAAGTCAGACGGAGGAGAAATACAGAGAAAAAATTAGTCCCTACTTTAAACAATTACTAATTTTATTTTTGCCTCTATTTTTTTTTTTTCATGGGAGGTTGACAGTGCCGCTTTAAGGAGCAGCATGAGATGCTTCTGAGCCAAGTAAATAAAATGACAGATAATCATAATGTACAAGCTGAGCTTACATTAGCATTACATTAGTAATTATGGGATTAACCAGGGGATCAAACATGCTCTTACTTGAAAACGTTGGCAAAATAGCTCTAGTGTAAAAAAAAAAAGATGACATTTGAAAAGCATTTTTCAAACATACAAATAGAGTTAAAAGTGTTACCTTGCACTGGGAGTTAACCCATACATTGTTGTAGTTGTTATGATACCACTTTCATCTGTTTTTTTATTTAAGAGTTACTGCAAATTTCAGTTTTTTTTTAAAACAGATAACTGAATAAAATAAATAAATAAAAGTGATGAACAATGGCAAAACAGGTTTCTTTTGATCAATAATCATTTTTAGATTGGAGCCAGAATGTGGAATTGCATTAAATGCTGTATCACTAGCTGTCAAATCTCCCATCAAGCTTTGTCTGCTAGTGAGGATCAGATCCAGTGACAGTGCCAATTAGTTTGTCTATATTTCAATAGGGTGATTTATTTTGTTAACATATGTGGCGGTCTGTCAAGATATCACCGCCATGGATACCCTTTTCCCATAAAAATACACCAATAATTCACAGGTTAAAATATCGCCGGTATCGCATAACCCCCCACACATGAGCCAAGGCTTAATGCTGGGAGAAGACGGATTTATGGGCAGTAAAGAAATCACATTTATACAGTCAGGAAACTCCTCCTCTGAACCTGGAAGATAATCGAGTCAGGAACTGCACTAAACTCAATTATCTCCAGGCACAGAAAAATATACAATATTGCAACACCCCAAAAGTACCCCCAACATACATGGGAACACCTACAAAAGTCACATCCCTGGATAATCTGGATCTGGGTGAACAATATATCCGAAAATCACCCAGATCCGTTTGGTAGTTTGCGATCGGCACCGAACACTGGCCAAAGTTAGCGTTCATATTTGTTTTTGTGTGAAAAAAGCAAAAAATGAATATTTGGCCAGTGTTTGTGACTAAGTGGCTACTAAGAAAGACTGGACATACCCCACTTGCAATACCTTGGGTTTTCTACTTTTGCAAATGGTATGCCATCATGGGGGTAATTCTCATTCCTGGGCTACCATACGCTCTCAAAGTCAACATAACCAATCTGGCAAATTTCAATGTCAAAAAAATTAAATGCAAGCCTTATGTGTGACTCTCTAACTTTCCAAAACACCATAAAACCTGTACATGGGGGGTACTGTTATTCTTGGGAGACTTCAATAAACACAAATATTAGTGTTTTAAAACAGTAAAACATATTACAACAATAATATAGTCCATAAAATTGCCATTTGTTTGTAAAAAATGCAAAAAATGACACTTTTACTTAAAATATCATTGTTATAATACAATTTACCAGTTTGAAACACTAATATTTGAATTCAGGGAAGTCTCCCGAGTAAAACAGTACCCCCCATGTACAGGCTTTAGGGTGTCTTGAAGAGTTACAGGGTCAAATATAGTGCTTGTGAATTAAATTCTCTGCACTTTCTCCCTGTGTTGTCAGGCATGTCAATCACATTTGAATTAATCAAATCACCAAATTATGTTAAAAGATTACTTAAATATACATGTAGAATTTGAATATATATGCATTTATAGGTATTTAAATTCTACGTGTATACTAATGTAATCTTTTATGTAATTATATGTATTTATCTATCTATCTATATATATATATATATATATATATATATATATATATATATATATATATTTGCGGTTATTTGCATTTTATATATAGATAGATATATATATATAGAATGTCATTCTAAGTGTATTTTGTTACCAATATATATATATATATATTTTAATAACAAAATACAGTTAGAATGAAATTACATATGAATATATAATTTATATAAAATTTTGTTTTAATATTTTATTTATTAATGTTATTATTTAATTTATTTATTATTGTAATTATACATATTTATATATATAATATATGTGTGTATATATATATATATATATATATATCTATTATATATATATATAATATATATACATATATTATATATATGTAACGTCATTCTAAGTGTATTTTAATACTGATATATGTACATATATCAATATTAAAATACACTTTGTATGTCATTACATATATATAATATGTATATATATATATATATATATAAATACATTTCTAGTTTATTTTAAACATGTTTAATATTTTTTTTTAATACTTCCCACCAGCAGGGGGACTGTCTGACATTTTAGACAGTCCCCCTGCTGGCAGATCCACAGCCAGCTATAGGGGGCCATGTGATTGCTCTTTGAGAGCGATCACATGGCCCCGGGGACTTCTTTTGCCGTGGGAGGGCTGCCTGGACTGTGAGGCAGTCCTCCCGAAGAGGAAGCGCTGGGTAGGTAAGTATCCCGGGCGCTCCAGGGGCTTCAGCCGTTACGGCGTTCTATGCTGCCGCAACGGCTTTGAAGCCCAATTAAAGCGGGACGGCATAGAACGCCATAATGGCGTTAAGGGGTTAACTATCCACAGACTTCAGGTGGCAGGGCTTTTCAATAACAATTTTTTTCCCACCATAACCTTTTTGTTTTTTGTTTCCCAAGCACTGCCAAGCTTCAATAAGCAAACCAGTAACCAACCTCATGGTGATGATTTGCATTAACAATGAAACAGCTGTCCATGAGTGGTTCACTGGCTTTGCATATTTTCCTAAGTTGTGTTTCAAAGCTGTTGTATACAGCAAACACAGAATCAAAGGAATCCCTGTTTAAAATGGAATGAGGCAAAAATGTGATTCTTTCTTAAACTAATTTGCATATGCCCACCCAGAATGCTTTGCGGTAGTAACATCACTGCAGATTTGTGATTTCTGTGGGAAAAGCAAGTCTTATGGCTTGACTGGTGTGCAGAATTTTGTCTAACATTAATGGGTATTAACTACCCACAGACTTCAAGTGGAAGGTTTTTTTAATCCCTTAGTGACCAAGGACGTATCAGGTACGTCCAACAAAAAAATGAGAATTAGAGCACTGGAAGTGATCATGATCACTTCCAGCAGCTCTAGTGGTATTGCAGCGATGTCTCGACATAAAAAAAAAGTCCTTAAGGACCGCGGACGTACCTGATACACCCAATGGGAATTAGAGCGGTGGAAGCAATCATGATCGCTTCCAACAGCTCTAGTGGTATTGGAGTGATGCCTCGATGTCAAGGCATCGCTGCAATACCCCCTCACTGCCGGGCCAGCAGAGAACCCGTGGCTTTTCCTGTTGCTGTTTGGGCATTTATTACAACAAAATAGTACATTTGTTCATTCAGCCCGCGTTGGGCCACGCTGTCCCTGACATTCAACATGTATTCGCCCCATGTTGAGCCTTTCACTAACTAGGGAGGCAATTGCAGTTCAGTCCATATTCTGCCCTCATTCGGATATGGCGATTTTAACTACTGAAGCAAATTTACCCTATTTTAATCATACATAGTGATACCTCAATTAGGTTCATGCATTCTGCTTACTGTATTTTGCACTCATTTGGCCATATTAATTTTATCATATGCAATTCATTTAGTAATTTTAATGTTTAATGCCATGGCATATATTTAGTTTTTCATATTTGCAGATTATTTTTGGTTGTACTTGTCAGCTTTGAACAGATCAGCATTTGTTACTTATGTTCACCCAGGCTCTTCCAGCCTTAGTACCTATATGTATTCTATATGTCTGCCATCTGGGTATTCAGTCACTCATTGGGCCTACATTGTTTAATAAATATATGGCTAGGTGTTGCTACTGACTGTCTAAATTTATGTCCGGCCCAAACTTGGGCCTATACATGTGGTTAGCATTTATGGTACTGCCTGTTAATAATCTTATTTCACTGTCCATCACTACTTACACTGCTTAAAGGACCACTATAGGCACCCAGACCACTTCAGCTCAATGAAGTGGTCTGGGTGCCAGGTCCCTCTAGTAGAGTTGAGCGAACCCGAACATTAAGTTTTTTGGACCCCGGACCCAAGGTGAGCGGTGGGTGGGGGCCCTAAATAACAATAGGGGGGGACCTATTGTCCTCCCCCCAGGCCACCACCCCTGAGCGGTGGGTGGGGGCCATATATAAAAATTGGGGGGTCCTAATGTCCTCCCCCCAGCCCCCACCCCTGAGCGGTGGGTGGGGGCTATAAATAAAAATTTTGGGGGGACCTAATGTCCTCCCCCCAGCCCCCACCCCTGAGCAGTGGGTGAGGCCCATAAATAAAAATTGGGGGGGGGGACCTAATGTCCTCCCCTCTGGCCCCCATCCTTGAGCGGTGAGTGGGGGCCATAAATATAATCCCTCCCAGGAGACTAGGGGTCCCCAAACCCCTAGTCACCCCCGTCCCCCCAAAAAAATGACCCCTAATTATGAGGTGCAGACCATTAGCTTAGTACCTGTTAAAAAAAATAAAACTTACCATTTAATGTTTTCTTAGTTCTAAAATCTGATTTTTTCAGCCCCAAAAAAGGCCAAATAAAAATCCAGAATAACCGATGCACTTAAAAAAAAAAAAATCCTTCTTCACCCATGGAGGGCTCCGCGCAGACTGACCTCTGCAGGGCGGGGCAAGGCTTATAAAGCCTTGACCCGCCCTGCAATTAGGCTCAGAGCACTCTGATTGGTGGGTTTAAGCACTATTTGGTTGTTTAAGCTCTCTATTTAAGCACTATTTGGTTGTTTCTGTTCTCTGAGTTTTAGACATCCCTGATCATATATCCCACAAGCCGGGATTATACCGCTGTATGCGCTTTACCCTAGAGCTGGATTGAAGCTCTTATAAATGTGAGTTCTCTACCATTACTCCAATTTTATTTCATCTGAGCTATACATATTGCACTATTGGCTTTTCTCCTTTTTTATCTTCTATATTATCCAAATTACACCTGAAGACCTTGTTCCCGTATTCAACATTCTTGGACGACAGTGAGAACATTTAGGTTGGACTTTCTTTTATATTTGTTTACACTATTGGAATTGGATATTGTTTATCTATTGCGGCGCAGCCCTCTTTTATATTTTGTTTGTAGCTTGTTTTAAAGGGTTTAGAGGGATTTCTTTTCTTAGGGTTGCTGCCTATTGGTTAATTAGCACTGCCTCTCTCTCTTATTTATTGTAAGTCTCTAAATTTACCTGCACAGCACTATGATTGGTTGGCTTGAAATCCACCAATCAGAGTGCTCTGTGTCATTTTACACAGAGTGGGAAAGTTCTTTGGAATTTACCCATGCTGTGTAAAATGACACAGAGCACTCTGATTGGTGGATTAAGTAACCAATCAGAGTGTTATGAGTCAAATTACACAGCTGGATTTCAAGCTAACCATTTTACACAGTGTGGGAAAGTTCTTTGGAATTTTCCCACGCTGTGTAAAATGACACAGAGCACTCTGATTGGTTACTTAATCCACTGACAGATTGGTTACTTAATCCATTGGTTACTTAATCTCACTGACAGCCACTAGAGGCCGCTTCCGCGATTCTCACTGTGAAAATCACAGTGAGAAGATGCTGACGTCCATAGGAAAGCATTACTCGTTATTAATGCTCGCGGGGCTCAAGTGTCTCATCACTATCATCTCTAATTAACAGTCCTACCTTTTGGGCCTCTCACGGGTCAAGTTGGTTATATCACGTTGTGATATGGAGCAGGTGTGCAATTTTGCATCACTGTATAAATGGCAACTGCTCCACAGCTCAACAACCACTAACCAACCCACATCATAACACTTCATACAACTGCTAATTCTCATACTGCCCTTAAATGGCTACCCTGCTACTCATGAATCGTAATGAGCTCTCTCGACCTTCTACTCCTATACTTTGCCACACAGATCTCACTAAGCCTTCACTGACATAAGCTTCATATGGTCCCAGGTGGGCTTACAGCTACAACTTATGTTTGGCATTCCTGTCGCTCGGTGGTTATAGATTGCCCTATTATACATGGTTTAAGTACAATAATTAAAACCAGATCGAATACAAGAGCATCCCTACTGTCCATACACAATTCACAGTCCATTTCTACAACTTTGGTACAATTAACCTACATTTGTTCATGCCGTAATCATTACTTTACATACACCCTATTATACACCCGGCAGCTCGAGACTTACATTTGGCAATATTGGCCTACCGCTGCAATACCTCTACACGCGGCCCTCACAAGGCCTTCACTCCATATATTACATACGGCCTTCTGTGGGCAATCCACTGTGACACAATTTCTGCCACACATTTTGGAAATTACATACATTTCCAGCTGTACAAGGGTAAACATCATCCCCGTCATACCAAGGTTCCCTATTCCTCTCAGCCTTGTTATGCCCAAGCAATTCCTTCCTTTATGACCCTCTCTCTGCACTATTGAGAACCAAGAACCCCTCATTACACATTTAACCATATTCAGGCCTCCTTGGTCTGTCACGGTTTTACCTAAGCCTTACATAATCCACAAATCTTGTCACAGGCACTTACTAGATCTTACATATGTTGCTTCCTGCTAGTAAAATAGAGATGTTTCGATCTTTCTCGTACATACTTCAGGTCCTTCTTGTGGAAGGACGCACAGTGGGAACTCATAATTAGACATAGCACTAGATATTCCTTTCATATCCATATAATTCTATTATTATCTAGGTTTCTACTATCCCTACTTATCATCATGTTAACATTTTAATCCTTAACCACAACACATGTACTTTATACCCTTACCTCTATAAGTACTTACACCATACTGGACATATTTCCATTAACATTCCCATTGTGTCTTTAGGTTCCTCTCTATGATATTCCTTTCTCAAGCTCAACTACAGACTAGTTAGGCAAGATACGTACGTTCCAACATACTTTTTATCAATTCATTACGTTTTTATTCCCCTACATTACTTAGATATAGATCAACTGGCTGTTAAGAGAATTGGTACGTGACATGTTATCGTATATTTGTAATTCAGTCAAGGCCTACACCCATCCTCAGGTATTCGTCCATCGGCCCAACTCATAGCTAGAACATTGCTCCTACCTCTCTAGGTTTTAGATAGGGCCTCACATGTCACAGCCACTTCTTTGAATCTCTCACTTGCCACCGAGAGGCCAACATTCCCGCCACGTCATTGGGTGGCCTCAGTCCCTCAACCAATTCATAGCTAGAGCCTCTCAGAACCATTTGTCAATTAGTAGGGCCTCACCGTTCCCTCATTTAGATATTTTTTTGCCGTTCGGCACTATGCTAGTCACCAGTTGTTATACTATCACCTACATGACTGTCACATTTACTCTACATGTAGATATTGCACACCTCAGAACGAATAAGATATTTCAATCCAGGCTTCCCAGCCAAACCATTCACCCCACCTAAACCATGCACTCCAGTCGTAACCCAGGATACCCCAGCCCCAGTTCCTGGTGATCTTGTACCATTCCACTTTTACCGCCGAGCTCCGACATATAGGCATGCCATTCCCTTCTTTGTCACGGAAAACTGTGCTGTATAGATTCCGGTTTCTAGCTCTGGGCTCCCCTACCTTGTGTCTGCACCCAAGCTGGAAACACAGACAGCATGACAGGGACGTAGGCCATAATGTCTCCCATCCTTTCATCCTTATGAACAACTGTTGACACTAGTGATGTTTAGAATCTCCTGACTTTGGACGTCTTACTCTCCCATGTAATACCCTACGTCATGCTCCTTACTTCCATCCCCTCAGTGTTCCACCGCCAGTTGCTATCCAGCACATGTTTCCTCGTCTATTGTTATCAGCACAGTAAGTTTTTCTGTCCTTTCTGTCCTACGGGACTTGTCAGTAGTTAAAATCTAGGGAACGCAGATGGTGCAATCTCACTGTTCCATATTCGTACTTGCCTTTTGTCACTAAGAGGCATCTTCCTCAATACTCACACTTGCCCTCTTCTAGATGAGTTTCTTATTACAGGTTTCACAGCAGGTTTCCGAACAAGTGTCAGTTCACTTTGATCAGGTATTATGGTTTGTCCTAACCTCCAATCTACTAGTTAAGACTCATTCAACTTAATTGCTATTAGTGGCAGAATTAAATATTGGTTTCTTGCTGGGGCCCTTCAGACAATCTCTTTATTTGCATGTGCACCTACCAGATTAGCCTAAGTAATGGAAATACACTGCTCAATTTTATTATCGGCTACTTGTTCTTTAAAGATCCCAGCATTAGGCCATTGTATTTGCCCTATCTTAAGGGCCACAGAAGCAGCCTTACTAGGAAAATGACATATATTCCTCATTTTCAAGTTGCTCCGAGTGTATCGGTCCCAGTGGCATTCGCACAATATTTAGTGAACTGAGCATTCTACTTTGCCACCTGTCTTACGTTTGGAGCGGAGAGATGCCCAAACTATTCAATATAGTTGCATAATCCCTCTATAGGCTCCTCTTGTACCTCAGTATTGACCCTCAGTAATACATTCTCTACATGAGTGTAACGATTATGGAACCGAATGCCATACTCTGCAGCAGATGTGTCTTTTGTATCTGGTACATCCTTTGGAACTCTGCTGTCTCAACCTATGGTCCCTACACCAATTTTAAGTTCTGGAAACACATTAGACTTGATTTCATTGCAGTTCAGCCTCCCCGCAGACTAAGTCCAGCGTATCAGGGAAAGGGAAAATCCTTTCTGGGCAACGATGCCTGTTTCCCATATGGTTCTCCAGTCTCTCCTTGGTCTTCTGAACTTTATCACGCACCTTACACAAGGGAGCTAATTAATTTTCCATCCACTCAACCAGGTTTACCGGTCAACAAAAGCAATGTTACATTCGACATATGCTTGAGCAGTCCTGTTCATGTTACTCAACTTTCTATCCCACCAGAATAGGGAAACCATGTTCACTCCACCATTGTCCCTCATTTCTGAACTAATACAGCCGCCCACACTGGATGGCAGCCAATTTCATAGTTAACTGGGTCTGTGACCCATAGTGACACAGAACCTACCCTCTTTTAGTAAATCAGCAGCATGGAGATTATTACTGGTCATCACTAACAATAATAAGGTTGATCAGGAAGAAATCTGTCTGGCAGCATCACAGAAACTCTTCTTTGTTCACATACCAGGCTGTCACAACATAGCAACTGATAAGGTCACTCAATCACAATTTTTCATAGTCTTCCGAACTCTCCCCACGTTGGCCAAACGACCTACCAAACCCGTACACACGCAATACTCTCTGCCAGTGCCACCTGTTCATATGCTGGGCCATTTTCAATAAACTCACTTCCGCATATCAAATCATCAAACCATACTCATTTGATTCCATGGTGGCGTTCACCTATTTGTTGCCTCCTTAACCTTTAACTATATTAAAACTTTAGCATTTTCTCATTTATCATTTTTATTGAATGTTGTTGAGTAATATATGCAACACATATCATGTTGAACGGTTTACATTGCATCTGCACAAGCATCATTAATAAATAACATCGGTTTGTCCTCTGCGGCTAAACAGAATGGTAGAGCGTCAACAGGCGACATCGGATGTGATGCATATAACTTTGAAACACTTTATGTTAAAGTTTTCTAACTAGGTGGGGAATAGGGTACAGAAAGGAAAAGGGATGGGGGGAGGGGGTTCCCTGGATTCACTCCACAGTCTAGCATCAATAAGATCTCATCAACCTAACTTCTTGGTCCCTTAAGTTTTTAGTTCCAGTTTTGCGCCTCAGTTTCTATTAGTTACTAAGTAGCTGCCCAACATGCCCATTCTTGGTCATACTTTTCCAGGCTACCTCTCATCTTGCTGGACATCCTCTCATGTGCACTAATATCCTCCATTTTAGCAATTATAGTTTCTATCTGAGGAATCTGCTTGCTCTTCCAGTTGCTCGCTAGAGCTACTTTGGCCACCGTCAAGATATTTAAAATGACTTTTTTGTGAGGATGTACATCTATATTAGGAATAACGTGCAGTAGGTAGATGTCAGGTTGCAGAGGGATGTTTGTGTCAGTCCTACTAGAGATCAGGATTTGAATTTGCTTCCAATAGTCATTAAGCAGTGGGCACGCCCAAAACATGTGGAGCATGGTGCCCGTGTTTAACTCACATCTCCAGCATAGGTTCGCGACCCCGGAGTACATAGTCGCTAACCTCTGTGGCACCAGATACCACCTCATAATTATTTTATTGTAGGCCTCCCACAGCGAGAGACTGCTCGATGCCTGTTTAGTGTGTTTCAGTGCTAATTGCCAGTCTTCTGGAGAGATTTGGCGACCTATGTCCGTTTCCCATTTTGTCATGTATTGCAATTTTTCTGGTGTATTACGTGTGATGATTGCATTATAACAAATGGAGAGCGGTTTCGCTAATTTATTCAAGGATAGTTGGTGCGGTTGGAGTATTGGTGACTTGATCCCAACCTCCGTGAGCCTGCCACGGGTTAGCAATAAGTTTTTAACCCGTAGGTATAGAAACATATCTCTAGAGGCTAATCCAAATTCCCTCTGCAAGTCAGCGAATTGTTTTACATCGTCGTCTGACATTAAATCCCCCACTCGCCTTGCACCTTTGTTCAACCAGTTACCCATTTGTAAACCCGGAGAGTAGGCTGCTAATGCTACGATTGGTGCTTTCCTAAAGAGTTGTGTTGGATCCAGCACTAGCGGGCTCCATGCTTTCCACGCTTTAAGCATGTTGATCGAGCACCGTATGGTCGGGCTCGGAGATTTTGGGGGCATGGAACATGTCCACAGATAGTGGGTGGTATCGTGCGTTTCAAGACATGCATTTTCTAATGACAACCAAAGTGGGTTATGTGAGGAGTCATGATTCCTAAGGAGTCTTATTCCCTGTGCCAAGAAGGATGCCTTGTAATATGCATTGATGTCAGGCATACCTAGCCCACCTTTCCCATGAGAAAGTCCCAGGCATCCTTTAGCTACCCTTGGAGGTTTTCTCTTCCAGATGTGTGCATTTACTGTGCTCTGGAAAAGTTTAAGCAATGAAGTTGGGAGGGATATGGGCAAGGTTCTGAACAGATACAGGATGTGTGGCAGTGTCATCATTTTGATTAGATTGATTCGGCCTAGCCAGGAAGTCTCTAAGCTGTCCCATTTTTCAAGGGTGTTTTTAACCTTATTAATCAGAGGGTAGTGGTTCTCTTTAGTCACTGTCTGGAGGGATTTAGCCAGCTTGACGCCTAAGTATTGTAAAGATCTTGTGCGCCATTCAAAGGGGTGTTGCGGTTTTAGCTTTCCTAACACCATGTTTGGCAAATTAATCGGCAAGGCTTGCGTTTTGGTGATATTATTTTTATAGTATGAAATTTGTCCATAACCTACCAGCATTCTCATAAGTGAAGGCAAGGAGGACTCTGGATTTGTAATGAATAAGAGTATGTCATCTGCAAACAAAGCTAACTTTTTGGTGCCCCCCGGTGTGCTCAACCCCTGTATGGTGGGGTCCTGTTTTATTGTCCTTATGAGCGGTTCTAAACAGAGAATAAAGATGAGGGGGGATAGGGGGCAGCCTTGTCTAGTGCCATTTCGTATGGCAAATCTTTCAGAAATGAAACCTGTGCTAAACACCTTTGCCGAAGGGTTTTGATATAGTGCCATAATACTCGATCTGAAAGCTGGAGGGAAACCCATTTTGGCTAGTGTGAGCAACATATACCCCCAGTGTAGTCGGTCGAAAGCCTTCTCGGCATCGAGCGCTAATAAAAGGCCTGCTTGGTGTGAGGTGTTCGCCCAGTCTATCAGGTTCAAGAAATGCCTGGTGTTGTCCCCTACCTGCCGGCCCTGGACAAACCCCGCTTGCTCGATACGAGGTCTGGAAGGATAGGCTTGAGTCTGGAAGCAATGAGTTTGGCAGATAGTTTAGTGTCTGTGTTCAGGAGTGAAATTGGACGTAGATTTGCGCAGTGTGTAGGGGGTTTGTTTGGTTTGGGCAGTGTCACCATATGGGCTTCTAGCATTTCTGAGGGCATGGTACCTGCCTCTTTTATGTGATTAAATAGCTTGGTGAGAGGAGTGATTAGTTGTTTGGCTAGCTTGATATAGTAATAGTTGGACATACCGTCCGGTCCCGGGGCTTTGTGTTTGGGTAGGGATTTTATTGCAGTTTCCACTTCGTCCTCTGAGAAGGGTCTCTCCAGCTGGGTGCATTGTGTCTGTGTCAAACTAACTAGGGGAGCTTTGTTCAGGAAACGGACTATTTCGTCTTCTGACGGTTGATACGTGTAGGGGTCTTTTTCTAACTGGTACAGTGATGCATAGTATTTCGCTAGTTCGTTTACTATGTCCTGAGGGTTATACAACTTATCTCCTGTAGCGGAGGTTATGTACGGGATTTTAGATTGCAGTTTAGTTTGCCTCACTTTGCTGGCCAACAGTTTTCCAGCCCTGTTGCCCATGACGTAATATGATTGCTTCAGCGACCTCAGGTGTCTTTCTGTGGTGGCGAGGTTGAGGTTATTTAGTGTTGTGCGAAGTGACATCAGTTGTGTATGTGTTGCCAATGTAGGTTTTGTTTTATGAATGGCTTCTACTTTGGCCAAGTTTTGCTCAGCGGTATGCAGCGCCGTGTTGTGTAGCCGTTTTGTCCTAGCCCCTAATTGGATCAATTCTCCCCTTATGACCGCTTTGTGAGCCAGCCATTGTGTAGGTACGGGCGACGAGCAGTGAGCATGGTTTGTGAAATACTCCTCCACTCGCGCCTGTATTCTCTGTAGGTGTGTTGGAGTGTCTAGTAAACTGTCGTTTAGACGCCAAGTGCCCCGACCCCTAGCGGGATACGGGATACGCAGGGTCACTACATGCGGGGCATGGTCGGACCACGTGATCGGTCCTATTTGCGCTTTAGTGGCAAAGGGCAGCGTTTTAGTGTCTAGCAAACATAGATCAATTCTTGTGTAAGTTCTGTGAACCGGTGAGTAAAATGTATAGTCCCTCCCGCTCGGGTTAAGCCCCCTCCAGGTGTCATAGAAGTCATGTACATGCAGCAAGTTCCTAAAGTGCAGACCTAGGGAGAACGATTGCTGTTGTGGTTGCTTGTCACCTTCTCTTTTAACGTCTACACTGGGGTCCGGGGCGCAGTTAAAGTCCCCGCATATGATTGTGTGACCTACTCTGAGCTTATTAACTTTCCGGAACACCGTATTGAGGAAAGATTTTTGCTTAACATTGGGCGCGTAGATGGAGGCTATAGTGACCGACAGGCCATTTAAGGAGCCCACTAGTATTAATATTCTCCCATCTTTGCTAGCAAACTGGGTGGACGGTGTGAAAGCCCAATCTCTGTGAAAATAGATGGCAACACCTTTGGCTTTAGTCGCGGACATAGCGTGGTAACCTTGGGGGTAGGACTTGATATTAAATTTTGCGGGTTTCTTAATACAAAAGTGCGTCTCTTGTAGGCTTATTATCGCTGCTTTTTTGGATTTGGTCATTTCTTGTGCCGCTAGCCTCCTTTTGTGGGGGCTGTTGAGGCCTTTAACATTTAATGTGAGTATATTTAGGGAATCAGCCATAATCTTGATAGAGTGTGAAACTGTATCGGGACCTTGAGATGTCACTCGCGTCTTGCGACACGTGGTAAGAGATTATTCCAGGGCTTGGAGAAGGGAGGGAAAAAGAAGTAAACAGGGGTGTGGGAGAGGTCAAAAAATAACCAAAGTATATACATAGCGCCCTTGAAAATAACAGCGCTCTACGTGGGTGAGGTGTGAGTGGGCTTACATTACCCCTTGCACGCCTCATCCTGGGGTCGTACCTAAGGTCTTAGGCCGAGTGTATAACAGCCTTACTTCTTGTGGTTCTGCATTTACCCTTTAACATTTTTTTTTTCTTTTTTAAAATAACAGGCATAAACTCGCTGAACAGCGGTACTTAGTTCCCAAGCGTCTGTCCCGCCACCCTCTAGACATTGCGCTGACGTGATATAACGTAGCCTAGTAGCCCTGGTGTATGACTGTCATGTACCCTCCTCGTGCTGCATCTATTGTGGTAGTTATGTGGCTCCCGTCCCCTTGCGTCCGCCTTAGATCTCATTCCACTTGGATAGTGCAAGATCGGGTATACCCTACGCCCTTAACTCCCGCAGCCCTGGTACTAGGGTGTAGCATATAAGATACAGTCACTAACACGGTACAGACAAATACATACTCACAAACCAGTTACTTTTGCAAGTCAGAGATCAGAGGGGTAATCATGGGTCAGAGTGTCTCTTAATGTTCGATAGTTGCCATGGGACAACGACATGCTTGTGCCGAAGCACGTCCCGCATTCTCAGTCCTTCCTGCGCGGCGAGCCCGCCATCTGCCATTCCGCTTGCGGCCTAGCCGGGGATGCTGCGGTTGGAGCGTCTTGTGGTGTTAGCGGGAACAGGCCCCATTCTTTTAGTAAGCGCATTCCCACCTCCGGCTCGTTGACGGTGTGTGTCTTGGCGTTCCTCCAAATAAGTAGCTTCATCGGGTAACCCCATCTGTATGGAATGTCGTTGTTCCGTAGTGTCTTGGTAACGGTGATGAACTCCCTCCGTCTGCTCATAGTCATAGCCGATAGGTCAGCATACAATTGAACGCCTGCATACGGTTCAGGCATCGCGGACATTTTCCTAGCCGCTTGTAAAAGATTGTCTTTTGTTTTGTAGTAGTGAAAGCGTGCTACTACATCGCGTGGCGTATCCTGTCGCAGATTTTGCGGCTTCGGTAGCCTGTGGGCACGATCCATCAGCCAGTCTTGATCAGCCATTTCTGGTACTAGGGACTTGCACAGAGACAACAGGTAGTGAGGTAGTTGCTCTCTTGTGACACTTTCTGAGATTCCGCGAAAGCGCACATTGTTTCTGCGCGATCGGTCATCCATGTCTGCCATTTTTCGTTTCAGGAACTGCTGTTCTTCCACCAGTGATTGCACAGTGTCTGCTAGCGAGTCTTGTGCTGCACAGATGTCATCAGTGCGTGCTTCCAGGTTGTTAGTCCTTTCTCCCAGATCTGCTATCTCTTTTTTTATATCGTTTGTGGCTTTTCTTAAGTCAGATTGTAGGCTAAGTCTAAAGTCCTGCAGCATCGCATACAGCCTCTTCTCCGTGACTGGAGCGTCGGTATAACGCTGCTCCTCGGTCTCCATGTGAGGGCTTGAGGCCTGTGATGCTTCCAGCTCCTCGCCGCCGCCATCTTGCGCCGGCCCCGACCGGTCTCTTTTCGCCGAGCGGATCGAATCCGTCAGCTTTGTTTGCTTTGCCGGAGACATGAGAGGTAAAGGGGGTAAGGCTTAGTAGTTTTTCGCCGTGTACCGGGGGTAAAAGCTGCTGTAATGTCACGCTGTGGCTGTTTCGGACCGGGAGCTCTCACTCCATGCGTCCGCTCACTTCGGCAGTTGGCCACGCCCCAAAACTTTAACATTTTAAACAGAGTAAAACATAGTAAAACATGACAGAATTCAACTTAAAACGTCCCGACCCTTGGTCACCAGGGACCCCGCCTCCCTCCAGTTCCTGGGAGATATTGGTATGTGGCACCATACCTGTGTGTCTTGGTGTATGGCAGAATTAAAATGTCGGAGTGCAGCAGGGGTCCCTATTCCCACATGCCACACCTTTCCAACCCCCACTAGTGACTGTCTGTCCCCATGCCCCTCCCCCGCGGTCCACCTGCCCCCCACAGTCCCGTGCCCCCTATGTGTGATCCAGTATCTGGTCCCCCCTTCATCCTTTGTCCCTGTTGGGGCCAGTCCCCCAAATGAGCCCCACTGGCGTCAGCTCCCCCACCACTGCTCCTTGGAGGGTCCTGGCAGGGCGGTGAGAGCCCTGGCAGCACGGCCCAGGCCCAGTCCAGGTTCTCACTGACTACTTCCACAATAACACCCCTGACGAAACCTCCCCGACGATCACATGGGAAGCACACAAGAGCGTTATACGGGGACACTTCAAACAAAAGGGAACAGAAATGAAAAAGCACACAACAGCCCGACTCATCGAGATCATTGACGACATCCACAAACATGAAACACTAAACAAGCGCTCACAACAACCATCCCACCAGGCAAAGTTGCTACAACTGCGACGAGACCTGACTTCACTGATCCACTCCAAGCACCACAGGGACGTGGTTCGAAATAAAGCTTTATTCTCCCTTCATGGGAATAAAAGTGGCAAGCTACTAGCCAGAATGCTGACAAACGACGACAGCTGACTTATATAGATACGATACGGGGCAAACAAAGCTCGGTACGCCGTCTACAGCCGAGATCCTAGAGGCGGTGTGCACTTACTACGCAGAGCTATACTCACTCCCACAGCCCCAAATGGACGCAGCGACCACACGCTAACGGGAATCCATACAACGATACCTGATGACACACACACTACCCACCTTAGACAAAGGGGTCTCGGACCAACTGGGCGAACCCATATCCCTGGAGGAGTTGGGGCTTGCAATAAAACCCACCAAACCCAGTAAGAGTCCCAGCCCAGATTGACTGCCACTTAGCTACTACAAGCGATTCGCAGATAAACTATGCCAGCCGATGCTGGCTTCATTTAACGCAGTGAGGGAAGGTCAGCACTTCCCCAAGCAAGCACTAACAGCACACATAACCATCATCCCCAAGGAGGTCAGGGACAGAGAGCACTGTGGAAATTACAGACCCATCTCCCGCATTAACTGCGACATTAAATTAATGCCAAAAGGCCTAGCTATGCGCCTGCAGCTGCACATTCCCTCATTGGTTCACCCAGACCAAGTCGTGTTCGTAACGGGATGCGAGAGACAACACTATTCGCGCTCTCGCTCTCATGCATAGACAGGGGGGTGATGAGTGGGGGCTTCTCCTGCTGTCTACTGATGCGGAGAGGGCCTTCGACAGGGTGGGATGGGATTACCCCTTTCCAGACTCTCGCTCATGTTGGACTCGGGCCTTACATGCGAAACTGGGTTGAAGCAATGTACAACAGGCCTACTACCCAAGTAATAGTTAACAGGGCACTGACAAACGAGTTCGCTATATATAACAACACCCACCAGGGCTGCCCCTTGCCCCCGCTGCTCTTCGTCCTTGCCCTCAAACCTTTCATGATGGCCAGCAGACCCCACGGCGACATTACAGGCATAAAGACGGGGGACACACAACATAAGGTAGCTGCATATGCGGATGACCTCCTCTTTTTTGTCTCTCAACCAGAGATCTCCCTCCCGAACATCCTACAAGCTTTTAAAACATTCAGAGCCATCTCCAGCTTAAAAATATATTTTTCTAAATCATACATCTTAAACACTGACCTACCCAACAATTGGACTACCCCCTTGCATCTAAGCTTCCCCTTCCAGTGGGCAAAACATAAGGTCCGCTACCTGGGTACATGGTTAACCAGATGGAGAGACGACATATACAGGGAAAACCCCAGTTCTGGCCACATTTCGGCGAGAGATGGCGGATTGGTCCTACCCACACATATCTTGGCTGGGGAGGGTTCAGGTCATTAAAATGAACTTCCTCCCACGCTTGCTTTACCTATTCCAAACAATCCCCATAGTGATCCCCAAACTGTTTTTCACATTCCTGCGCTCAGCAATGGGACATTACATATGGAACGGAAAAAGACAGAGGATCAAGTTCCTTGCCCTCACACTGCCCAAGGAAAGAGGAGGACTGGCAATCCTGGACTTTCACCTTTACTATGTAGTAGGCCACCTCCAAAGAATTATGTAGTGGACCAAGACTAACGTCCATAAAGAGGCAGAATAGGCAGAGGCAGGTAGATCTGTCTCTGTTCTGCCGAGGTGCTCCAATAAAGGGATCGGACAGGACTGCTCCACACTCGCACAACACACCCTACGAGTCTGGCAGAGAGCATCCAGGACACACGGACTGACACAATACCCATCACCTCTGTTACCCCTGACACATAATATTGAATTCCCACCCAGCCTAGACCCGAATTAGACATAATCCGCATGACCAATACCAGACCCCACCATATTCATACCAAGGCAGGCTGTAGGAGGCTAGACGACCTTCTCGGAGGTGATGCCCCTACCTTCCTGCAGACCTTCAAATATAAACAGATGATGAATTACATCAACACCCTCCCCGAAGGGGCAAGCACGCACCAGGAACCTGACCCCCTTTGAAGAGTGCTGCATGCACCAGGCCCACAAACCCATGGGATCTCATTCATATACTCAATGTTGCAGAGGGAAACACCGACAGAGACACCCACCTTTATGGTCAAATGGGAGACTGCCCTGGGGAGGACCTTTACTGAGAGAGTGGGGAAAAAAATGCTACCTTACGCACCACTGCTCTGTCTTTAGTAGGACACAGGAGACAGCATTCAAACTGTTAAGTAACTGGTACCGAACACCGACCCTACACGCAATAGACCCATCTCACTCTGACCTATGCTGGAGATGCGGTAAGGGGAGAGGCACCACGCTCCATCTCTGGTGGGCATGTGACAAAATCACGGCTAACCCCAGGTCCTGGTATAAGAAATCCATGTGATCAGAATCCTAAACGTAGCCAAACAAGTCATACCCCAGTACTGGAAACCGGAGAAAACTCCTCCACTCCTGACATGGTTCACCCAAATGGAAGACCGCAGGGCGATTGAAGAGCTACACATGGGGCAGATCTGGTCCCAATGGATTATATGCACTGCAGCGACAGACTTCACCACCCAATTAGGCACATTAGGCACTGACTGACCTGACAACCACGACTAACACCGTACCCCCCGCCTTTCCCTCCCTTCAATTCCCCCCTTCTCCCCCTCCCCACAAAACACAAAACACTGGAGAGTAATACGTGCTCACTTCTAAAGAGTACTGGGACCTGCAAGTCTAACATGTAAATGCCCACACAATAGCAGTATATAAAAAAATGCTGGAGAGTAATATAGCCTTGATCCTATAGAGATTTGGGACGTGCGAGTACAACATGTCCATATTAACTGTACCACTATGTGACCTGCGAGTCACCATAATGCTCGAATGTGATTAACATCTCTTGAAATGACCGTTGATACCTGAAAGACATGGGACCTGCGCGTCCACACTGTTACTTTTGATACTCACGATATGTTGAAAAATCCAAATAAACAAATATTTACAAAAAAATTAAAAAAGACCACCATTTAAAATACCCTAGGGTGTCTACTTTTCAAAAATATATGGTTTGATGGGAGTAAATTACATTGGCCAGCTTCATGATGACCAGCTGTGAAAATTCCAAGTTGGAAAACTGAAATGTGCACCTTCCAAATACGGTATTTTATTGAAAAATGGGGTATGTCCAGTCTTTTTTTAGTAGCCACTTAATCACAAACACTAGCCAAAATTAGCGTTAAAATTAGTGTTTTGCATTTTTCACACACAAAGAAATATGAACGATAACTTTGGCCAGTGTTTGTGACTAAGTGGCTACTAAGAAAGACTGGACATACCCCATTTGCAATACCTGAGCATCTAGTGGTCCATTGCAGACACTGGAAATGGAATGGATAAAAAATGGAAATAGGGATACAGCTAGTTGCTACAATGTGAAAAACAAACAGCACAGCACACAGTGATGTACAGTATTAGAGAAAATGTATTGATACTTACTGTAATTTTTTTTTCCTGGCTATTATTCATGGCAGCATTTAACTTATGGGTTTAGCTCCTCCCTCTAACTCTCAGGACAGGAAACACAATCAATTAAACAATTAAGAGCACCTTCCCCTAGTATAATAGGGACCCCAGTAGCATCCACTCCTCAGTCCAGTAACAAGACAAAACTACCAAGAGAGGGTGGGAAACCAAATGCTGCCATGAATAATAGCCAGGAAAATAAAATTACGGTAAGTATCATGACATTTTCTCTATTCCTGACTTATCATGGCAGCATTTAACTTATGGGATTCCCAAAGCAATAATCACTCAGGGAGGGTAACTCATGCTACAAAAATTGTTTAATATCAACTTTGATTTAAAAAATTGTTATTAAAAATTGTTTAATATCAGAACCGACAGGCCGAACTCCGAATCAGAATGAGACGAGACATCAACTTTGTAGTGATTTAAAAATGTTTTTAAAGATGACCAATTGGCAGCCTTAAAGATGCTCTTTGCAGGAGCAACTGACTCTGCAGCCCACGATGTAGCAATGGACCTTACAGAATGCGCCCTGATGTCATTGGGAACCTGCAGCTTTTTCGTCCTATATGCTTTAGAAATAGCCTGAACCGTCCAAGAACAAGGAGGGGAGACTGAAGCAGCTTCGCCTTTACGAGAATCCCAAGGTATCACAAACAATTGAGAATAATTTTTTCTCCAATTAGCTGAACGCTCAATATACATAGATAACACCTCCTTAGGTCTAGTGTATGACACTTTTCTTCCTCAGGTGAAGAAGGATTTTGAAAATACCCCGGCAGGATAATATCTTGATTCAGATGAAAGGACGTAACGACCTTCAGAAGGAACTCCACTCTTGGCCGCAGGACCACATTATCATCGAAGAAGGTAGTAAACGGTTCCTCAGATGATAATGCTCTAATGTCTGACATTTTTCTTGCTGAGACTAAGGCCAGCAACAACAAGGTCTTCAGAGAAAGAACTTGCTAATAGGCTCAAAGGGATGTCCCGTTAAAGCCTGCAGAACCAGAGGTAAATTCCATGGGACTGAGATTTTTTTGATAAGAGGTCTAATCCTAATGACAGCTTTGAAGAAGCGAATTACCATGGGATTTAAAACCCATCGAATTCCGGAAAGAGCCAAAAGAGCTGAACAGTGTGCTTTAAGGGTGTTAAGCTGAAGGCCCCTCTCCAGGCCTGCTTGCAGGAAACCCAAGACCTGAGACAAGGACCGTGTAATTTCCCCATGATGCAAAAGCTTCCCATATCTTATGGTAAGTAAAGGAAGTAGATGACTTTCTGGAACATAACAGGATCGAGACCACTTGGTCCGAAAGGCCTTGTTCAACTAGGTATTGCCTTTCAACAGCCATGCATGAAGTCTGAACTCGTGTGGTTCCGGATGAAACACAGGACCTTGAGTCAGCAGATCCTCTGAGACAGGAAGTTCCCAAGGTTGGTCCCTTGCTAACTGTTTCAGAAGAGGAAACCAAGGGCGACGTGGCCAGAAGGGAATTACAGCTATCAGCTTGCAATGTTCCTTGGAGATCATTCTCAGAACAGTGTGGATGAGGGGAAATGGAGGAAAGATGTAGGCTGGATCGAAGCCCCATCTGATGGATAGTGCATCCTGAGCAATCGCCTTCGGATGGTATATGCTCCAAACAAAGCACAGGTTCTGTTCTGAGCAGTCGCCATGAGGTCCACTTGGGAGAGACCCCACTTCTGGACCAATAGTGTGAAAATTCAATAGTGTGAAAGTCGCCATTCTGATGATTCTATGAGGTGTCTGCTGAGAAAGTCTGCTATCACATTCTCTTTCCCTGGGAAATAGATAGCACACAGGCCCTCCACATGTGTCTGTACCCATGTCATAATGGGAAGAATTTCCCTCATCAGGGCTAAACTCCTCATCCCTCCTTGATGATTTATATAGGCAGCGGCTGCCTTGTTGTCCACTCTCAACTTGATCCAGGAATGCTGGATGATGTGTTGGAAATGAAGAAGTGCAAGAAACATAGCTCTCAGTTCCCTGATGTTGGAAGGTAAGCATTGGGTCCTTGGAGGCCATTTTGCTTGAAAATATAGATTCCCTAAATGGGCACCCCATCCGGACTGACTGGCATCTGTCGTGATGACCACCCAATCTATTTCTATCAAGGGAAACCCTCGGAATATGTTCTCTCATGAAATGAGGAGCCTCCTTTTTAGAAAGAAAGGAATGCGGATCAATCTCTCCCAATCCCTTGAACTGGTCCTGAAATTCTTCAGAAAAAAAGGTTGAAGAGGGCGAAGGTTCCATTGCGCAAATCTGACGAGGTCTATTGTGGAGGAAAGAGTTCCTAGAAGTCTCATGAATTCTCTTGCTGAGGCTGAAGTCTTTAGACTGAAGCACCTTATACGATCTTGAAGCATGATCTTCCTTTTGTGTGCGAGGTGATACTAATGCTGTGTTGGTATTGAAATTTGCTCCCAAGAATACCAGTTCTCTTGTTGGATGCAATTGACTCTTCTCGTGGTTGATGAGCCATCCGAAGTGAGAGAGAGTGTCGAGGACTAGCTGTCTTTGTTGAAGCATGGACTTTAAGTCTGGAGCCACTACCAGGATGTCATCTAGGTAGTGAAAAAAACACTACACCTTCTTTCCTGAGAAGAGCAATGATGGTGACCAGAATCTTCGAGAAGGTCCTCGGGGCTGTACTTATCCCAAAGGGAAGAGCCTGAAATTCAAAGTGTTCCTTCCAGACACAAAATCTGAGAAACGTCTGGTGCTTGACTGTGATAGGGACATGAAAGTATGCATCCCTTAGGTCTACCGAGATTAACCAATCCTTGTGATGAACAACCGGAATGATGGAACAAATTAATTCAATGCAAAATCTTCTTACTCTCAGGGAAAGGTTGAGATGGTAGAGATCTAAGATAGGTCTCTACTTCCCTCCTGGTATCTTGACTAAAAATAGGGAAGAATAATATCCTTGGAATCTTTGTCCCACAGGCATAGGAATGATGACCTCTTCTAGAAAAAGATTGCTCACATAAAGAGTTAAGACCTCTATTTTCTGACTGTTGGTAGGAAGCCTTGTTCGGATGAACGTTGGTGGAGGAGAAATTTCTTCGAATTCTAGATGATAACCTCCGGTGATTATGGATATTACCCATGCATCTGGAATGATTTCCCAGGCCCTCTGAAAGAATGACAGACGTGCTCCCACTTGGGGTACCTGGAGCAAGCCACCTTCAGAATTGCTTGTTGGAGCGAAAGGAGAAAGTGTGTGTCTTGTTCCTAGAAGACTTAACGGACTGACCCCTCTTCCAATTAGAATGCCTAGAGTATTCTCTGTCCGGTCTGTAGCTTTTACTTTCCCTAAAATAACCTTGATCCCTGAAAGGTCTACGGTCAAGATGAGGTCTCTTAGGACGTCTATCCTGTGTCAGCATGACCTGCTTGACATCAGCAGCTTTTTAATAGCTTCATCCAGTGGTTTACCAAAAAGTACCTCTCCCGTAAAAGGAAGGGTACACAAATTATTTTAAGAGGAAAGGTCTGCTCCCCAGGACCTTAGCCAACGTGCCTGTCTGGCAGGGACAGAATGAGTTATAACCTTAGAGAGAATTCTAAGATCCGTAGAGGATTCCAAAAGCCAGTCACTGGCGAGTTTGATATCCCTTAAAGGAAAACTCCAGTGCCAGGAAAACAATCCGTTTTCCTGGCACTGCAGGTCCCCTCTCCCTCCCACCACCCATCCCCCGGTAGTTGAAGGGGTGAAAACTCCTTCAGGTCACTTACCTGAGACCCCGCCGATGTCCCTCGGTGGTGGTTTTTGCTCGCTGCCGCTCCTCCCAGTGATTACGTCAGCCGGTGGGCGAGACTGATCCCGCCCGCCGGCTGAGGAGACCTAATGCCGCGCATGCGCATTAGAGCTTTTCAATGCTTTCCTATGGGGAATTGAGCGATGCTGGAGGTCCTCACACAGCGTGAGCACGTCCAGCGACACTCTAGCACAGGTTTCCTGTGCTATGGACACGGAAGTGACCTCTAGTGGCTGTCTAGTAGACAGCCACTAGAGTTGGAGTTAACCCTTTATAAAAAACTGAAATAATTACACTTGCAGGGTTAAGAGTAGTGGGAGTTGGCACCCAGACCACTCCAATGGGCAGAAGTGGTCTGGGTGCCTACAGTGTCCCTTTAAGGATTCTGCCATCTGATGTCTGCTTACCCCTCTATCCAGGTCTTCCTCCAAATATAGGATCCAGGAATGCAAGGCTCTGGATAAAGCTGAAATGGATACAGCTGGATGGCATCCTAGTCCTGCTGGCATGGAGATCTTAGATAAATCAGCATCTATCCTCTTATCCATGGGTTCCTTTAGTGAAGCATTGCTATCAATTGAAAGCGTGGATCTTTTTGCTACCTTAATTATAGGAGCATCTATTTTTGGGACCGCTGTCCACATTCTAGAATCCTCCTCCTTAATCGGATACAACTTAGAAAGTCTTCCTTGACTAGTAATTATTTTCCCTGGATTATGCCATTCGGTCCACATCAGGTCTTTAATAGAGCTGTGAACCGGGAAAGAAGGCCTTCTTTTGTGTAAATCACCAAAGTGTCTGTCAGAAGCTGAACATTCCTTGACCTCTTCAGGTAAATCTAATGTTCTCTGACCGCCATAATCAAATGCTCCATAGCTTTAGAGTCCAAGGAGCAAGGCTGTTCCATAAATTCCCCCTCACTGGATTAGATTGGTTCCAATTACAGGGAGTCCAAAGCCTGTCTGAAGTCATCGTCAGACTGATCTGAATCAATGCCAAAGGTTTCACATCTTGATCTTTTACCTCTATTGGATTCTGCAATTCCCTCCACCACTGCCTGCTTAATCCAATAAGCAATATCCTTGCCTGAAGAGGTAGAGGCTTGTGGTGATTTCTGATGTTCAGACTCTCCTCCAACCATGGCTAAGCATTTTCTGCACAACCTGCAGTTATCCATAGGCCTTGCACCACATCCAGGGCAGGCCGCCGGTTTTTCCCTTCTCCTAGATGGAGATCTGGGGCTGGACCGGTCTTGAGGACTGTAAAACACAAAAGTCATATGACTGTACCCTCCATGCACTCTTTTTAGTAGTGATGTAGTGATAAAATAAAGAAAAAATTGATGCTCACCTATGACTTATTGTTGATCTTGCTGATTTTGCACAAGGTAATGATGGATCCATACTGGCTGTAGGGCTAAGAACATTAAAAAAGGTAAAAAGGTAAATAGCTATGTAAAAATAGGAGAGTTTGTTTGCAATGATCCATGACTATGTTGGTTTCTATTGGCAAATCTGCCCATCCATCCATTCCCTCACCTCCTCCTTAAACTTACAACCCTTTATTTTGCTCTCCCCTTATCCCCCCCACCCCTCCCCACTTTCCCTATTTATGTATTCTCTTAGATCACTTACAACACTCTCTCTTTAAACCCAACTTGCAACACGACGCCATGACTTTGCATTACATTACAATGCATATTATCTAATGGGGAGACAGATACATTTGTTCTGGGGGAAAAATATAAGCTGACAGGCCCAACCTCAGAGGCTCGGTGATTTCAGTTTACTGAGTAAAGGCACAAAATATCTTGAGTATAGGCTTTGATATTTAAGTATATAACACGGGTAGTGTGGAAAAGTACTGGCGCTTTAAATTCTTATTTTGTTTATTGTTTAGTTAAGCTGCTGAATACACTCCGTGGGTACTCCCGAAATCCCACCACAAATTGTAATCACCAAAGACACATACAATTTTGAGTCTGGTTAGTGTCTCCACTTGCCAGATTCTCAGTCAGAGTGCAGTACTATATCAGTGTTTTAAAGTGCACATACAACAGAATACAAATATATAAGTACTTATCCCTTTAAGAGTGTATCTTAGGGGGTTTACATGAAAATAAAAAGAGAGAGACACATAGAATAATATTGTAGAATATAGGTGAATTAAGAGCCTTTCTTGAGATTTAGGCTCTAAACTTCATCTTATCTGTGTCTTTAAGGTAGACAGCATTAACCCCTCTTGTAGCTCGAATTTCTTTTCAGTTGCTTTCCATAATATGCATAGGTAAGAAAAAGCAGAATAGGCAAACTCTAGGTGTATCACCTTTGATTGCAGGCTATATTATAAAACATGTAACAGAAATAACTGCTCACCTTTTCAAGAGCCTTTTAATAACTGGCTCTAAGTATCCTTGCTTAGTGTCAAATTGCAGGGTGACACAACCCTTACTGGAACCAGTTACAACATGCAGGTAGTATAGTATAAAGAATTTATTGAATATAAATTAAAATAACACATAAAATTACAAAATTAAAAAAAATATATATGGATATAGTATACAGAACTTTCTCCTATTGTGAAGACGCGTTTCGCCTCTACTTCCGGCTTCCTCAGTTAGCATAATCTTCATTGTACTCTTTCCCAGTTTTATGGCGTTCGTATTTCCTAATCCTCCAATAGGCATCCTCCTGTAGTTCCTCATATTGTTTTCTTGTCTTATGCAATAATTTAAAATGTTCAGAAACAGTATGCTTCTCATACATACCCTTTTTTTATTTTTTATTTTATTTGCATTTTATAATGTCAACATGCATTTCAGTATTTAGTACAACAAGGAAACATTTCACTTTGTAACAGCTTTGTTCAGCTGTTGCACAATTCTTGATGTGTGCTTTGTACTTTTCGAGCAGGTTGATACCTTAACTTTTGTTAACAGTAACGGGTTAAGGAGGGGGATGTGAGGGAAGGTGGGAAGGGGGGGTAGGAGAGTCTAGGGGTAAATCTGTGTTCACCAGAGGCTGGATATATATTGCGTAGTCATCATTACAGAAAGCAGATTCACAATTAATTTATGTTGCGTGGGTACCTTCTGTTACTCTTAGTTGTTACATTCATATTGTTGCTATGTGTCTATTGGAGAAAAGAACAAGGGAGGAAGATCTAGAGAGAGATAGGAAACTCCTAATCTCTATTCCAGATCGACCAAGGTAGGAAACCCCTTCCTAGTTGTAATGCTAAAACATAACCTTTAATGGAAATATAATAAAACAATATAAACACAAATAATGAAAATAACGAAGAAAACAAAAATAAAGATAAAAATAAAAATGGAGTGGTTCCTAAATAACTGTGGTAATGGACAATAGAAATCGTAGAAAAATCAACTGTCGTCCTTGAAAACCACCTATAGATAGAGAACTAAAGTCCAAGCTGATCCCAAATAAGGGGAGGTGTAGAGAGGTAAAGGGAGAAAGTCAGAGTTGTACTATGTTGGACCTTTAAAACTCTTTAATGGAAAGGTTAGCAACTCTAGAAAAACTGTTGCATACTAGCTAACAAGTGGGTACTATAAAAAAAGTAGCACTGTGAAATATACACTTGTAGCAAAACCCTAAATCCTTAATGGAAAGGTTGGCAACTCTAGAAAAACTGTTGCATACTAGCTAACAAGTGGGTACTATAAAGAAGTAGCACTGTAAAATATACACTTGTAGCAAAACCCTATATCCTATGGAGCTCCCATGCATTGTACATACAGGAGACCACCCACATAGAGCAGAGGAAGTGTGTCTAAACTCGGTAGACTGAATCGCCAGCTGAACCTCCAAACTTCCAGTTAAAAATCGGCTAACTGTTTAGCCAACAGAGACTCTCAACCCCTGGAACCCCTCTTAGTAAACCTCAAGTGTTCCGATAAAAGAACAAACAGTCTGGCTAGACTAAAGACTCAAAGTCTGGAAAACACTCCTGACTAGCTACCTAACGCGCGTTTCAGCGCTTCTAAATGCGCCTTCGTCAGAGTTACTCTGACGAAGGCGCATTTAGAAGCGCTGAAACGCGCGTTAGGTAGCTAGTTAGGTAGCTAAACTCGGTAGACTGGTAGCTAAACTCGGTAGACTCGGTTAGGTAGCTAGTTAGGTAGCTAAACTCGGTAGACTGAATCGCCAGCTGAACCTCCAAACTTCCAGTTAAAAATCGGCTAACTGTTTAGCCAACAGAGACTCTCAACCCCTGGAACCCCTCTTAGTAAACCTCAAGTGTTCCGATAAAAGAACAAACAGTCTGGCTAGACTAAAGACTCAAAGTCTGGAAAACACTCCTGACTAGCTACCTAACGCGCGTTTCAGCGCTTCTAAATGCGCCTTCGTCAGAGGTACTCTGACGAAGGCGCATTTAGAAGCGCTGAAACGCGCGTTAGGTAGCTAGTTAGGTAGCTAAACTCGGTAGACTGGTAGCTAAACTCGGTAGACTCGGTTAGGTAGCTAGTTAGGTAGCTAAACTCGGTAGACTGAATCGCCAGCTGAACCTCCAAACTTCCAGTTAAAAATCGGCTAACTGTTTAGCCAACAGAGACTCTCAACCCCTGGAACCCCTCTTAGTAAACCTCAAGTGTTCCGATAAAAGAACAAACAGTCTGGCTAGACTAAAGACTCAAAGTCTGGAAAACACTCCTGACTAGCTACCTAACGCGCGTTTCAGCGCTTCTAAATGCGCCTTCGTCAGAGGTAGTTTTAAAGGGCCAACATAGTACAACTCTGACTTTCTCCCTTTACCTCTCTACACCTCCCCTTATTTGGGATCAGCTTGGACTTTAGTTCTCTATCTATAGGTGGTTTTCAAGGACGACAGTTGATTTTTCTACGATTTCTATTGTCCATTACCACAGTTATTTAGGAACCACTCCATTTTTATTTTTATCTTTATTTTTGTTTTCTTCGTTATTTTCATTATTTGTGTTTATATTGTTTTATTATATTTCCATTAAAGGTTAAGTTTTAGCATTACAACTAGGAAGGGGTTTCCTACCTTGGTCGATCTGGAATAGAGATTAGGAGTTTCCTATCTCTCTCTAGATCTTCCTCCCTTGTTCTTTTCTCCTATAACGTATGTAAGGGTTACCCCCTTTCCCAGGTTTCCCCAGGCACACTCATAGGCTGGTTGCCCCAGGCAACTAGCTTTTGGTTCTCTCTTTTCGATATGTGTCTATTGCTACGTACTTATGGTCACAGCTGGTGGAGTTTCATTTTTGTCTCATATTAATGGGTGAATTTGCATATTGGTAGCTCAGGGTTTCAGCCCTGTGAAGTGGCGAGGTATTTCTCCCATAGTTCCCAAGCTGTAGTTATGGCTGGCTTCGGTTGTGCGGTCTTCCTTGCCATTTTTTCGTATAGTTTTGTGAGTTCTATCGAAGCAAGGCATTGGGCTTTTTTTGGTGGGCATGGGTCCCGCCAGTGCCTGCTTAACGTTTGGAGGGCTGCAACTATAATTTGGTATATAAGATATTGGTGGGCTTTTGTAAGGCCTTTTGGAAATAGTTGTAATAGATAAATTTCTGGGGCTCGCTGGAGGTGGACACCTGTGCAGGCCTTTATTACCTGGATTACATCTGTCCAATATTGCTGCATTGTTGGGCAGGACCACCATATGTGGAGCATGGTTCCTTTGTTTCCCATGCAGCGCCAGCATGAGTCCGGTATGGTGGGGTTACCTTTATTAAGCCGTACTGGTACCATGTACCATCTGTACAAAATTTTGCGTGTAATTTCCATATGGGAAGTGCACAGGGAGAGGTTCTTATGTGCCCGGAGTATTTGGCCCCACTGGCCCTCAGTGATGTGTACACTGAGTTCTCGGTTCCATGCTTTTATAAACGTGGGGACGTGGGGTCCCTCGTTGGCACTAAGTGTGGCATAGACCATGGATATCAGTTTCCTCCGTGGTCTTAGTTTAAGACATATTTTTTCTACCTCCGGCGCTGTAGACCATTTACACTGTTGTACAAGCATATTGTTTGGGTCCTAAACCATGACAAAAGCTGTCTGTGCGAAAATTGTGCTGTGTCTGGTAGCTTATGTTGTTTTTGAATTTCCGCAAATGGTTTCAGTGTGCGGCCTTGGTATATGTGAAAAAGATGTGTGATATTGTGGTTGTGCCACAGCCTAAAGTTGAAGCCTGGTATTACTAAAGACACCGATGTCAGGGTACCTGGAGTCTCTACCTTTGAGAGAGGTAGAGACTTAGAAGGTTATCCGTCCGGACGCCATGTCTCCTCGGTCTCCCGCGGTTCACTCGGTCTTGCTAACGCCGGCCGCGAGGGAGTCACTTCCTTTTATAACAGAAGGACCGGAGGTAGACGTCATGACGCTAACCCGAAACATCCTGCCACTCAAATCTCGGGAGACGAATCAGGACTCGCCGGAGGCGTGTCCCCTCTCCCTAGCCAGGATACTTAACGGTGGTTCTCTCATTCACTCATTGCCCTGTCGTGGTTCTAGTCCGCCTAGTCACACAGTGCTTTATTATTCACTTGTCTTTTGGTTCTGACCCGGCTTTGTTGTTTACTCTCCTGCCTTTCTGTTATCCTTGACCCGGCTTGTCTCTCGCTTACCTGTCCTCTGTTATCCTCGACCTCGGCTTGTCTCTGACCATTCTATTGTAGTTATACGTTAGTCCGGCCATTCTAAGGACCGGTATACGTATCAGCTACTCTTTGTACTCTGCGTGTTGGATCCCTGACCCGATCCTGACATTACGACAGGGCCATGGATCCTGCAGGTACAAATTGTCAGCTTGGTTCTCCTGATCCTAGGTTTGACGCCATGGATCATAGGATGGATCAGATGGCTCTGGCACTACAGGCGCTGCTGTCTCGCCCTATTAATCCACCTGAGGAGAGGCGTAACACTTCTGCTTCTTCTATGGGTTCAGGGTTAGAGGTAGCTACTGTAGGTGCTTCTTCCCGAGTTACCCCACCTGTACGTTATGCTGGTTCCCCTGAGAGGTGTCGTGGCTTTTTGAACCAGATCAGTATTCATTTCGAGCTACAGCCCCGTTCATACCCTACTGATAGGGCAAAGGTGGGATTTATTATTACCTTACTCATTGAGAAAGCTCTGAGATGGGCGAATCCGTTGTGGGAGAATGATAATCCATTAGTCTATAACTATAATTCCTTTGTAGCTGCTTTTAAAAGAACTTTTGACCCTCCTGGCAGGAAGGCCAATGCAGCCAGATTACTGTTGCGCCTTAGACAAGACAACCAAACACTTGTGGATTATGCACTAGAGTTCAGGTCTTTGGCGGCAGAGGTAAAATGGAATGAACAGGCCTATATAGACGTATTCTTAAATGGATTATCTGATGTAATACTTGATGAGGTAGCTACAAGAGAACTTCCCGAGAATCTGGAGGACTTAATTTCCTTTATCTCCCGTATTGACGAACGCCTAAGGGAGAGACAGAATACTCGAGATAGAACCGCTAAATCTTTCTCTAGACTAGTACCATCATTTCAAGTTGCTGAAACCAAAGATCCACAGGTTTCAGAACCTATGCAGTTAGGCCTTACTCGTCTCTCAGAGGAGGAGAGACAGTACAGGAGAAGAGAGGGACTGTGTATGTATTGTGGGTTCAGAGGTCATGTACGTTTGAGCTGTCCCAGCCGTCCGGGAAACGCTCGCACCTAAGTTTCTCTAGAGGACAGACCTTGGGTGTTTCGATTTTGTCCTCTACTCATAACTACAAAGAACATAGACTCCTATTACCGGTCTCTTTAACTTGGGAGAAGGGAACTTTAGAAACTATGGCATTGATAGACTCCGGCGCTGCTGAGAGTTTTATCGACCAAAAGTTTCTCACCAAACACACTATCCCATCCCAGTTAAGGAAGACACCCTTGGCTGTTGAAGCCATTGATGGTAGACCTTTAGTTGAGCCTGTGATTTCCCGGGAGACCACACCTCTTTACTTAACTATTGGTATTCTACACAAGGAGGAAATATCCCTACTACTCATTTCATCCCCTTCTGTTCCCATAGTCCTGGGATACTCCTGGCTTAAGAAACATAACCCCGTTATAGATTGGAGATCAGGGGAAATAGTTTCTTGGGGCCAGAATTGTCAAGAGAGTTGTTTAAAGAAAGTGTCACCTCTTTGTAGTGTCAACCCACTTAATAACGCTACTGACTCTACCAAAGTACAGATACCGTCCTTGTATCAAGATTTAAAGGCAGTATTTGACAAAAGAAAGGCTGATACCTTACCACCACATAGGCCTTTTGATTGCAAAATTAATTTACTTTCTGGTACCATGCCCCCCAGGGGTCATGTATATCCTTTGTCCACGAATGAAAACTTAGTTCTAGAAGAGTATATTCGTGAAAACCTAGACAAGGGGTTCATTAGAAGATCCTCCTCTCCTGCTGGGGCTGGATTCTTTTTTGTTAAAAAGAAGGATGGTTCTTTAAGACCTTGCATTGACTACCGAGGTCTTAACAAGATAACCATCAGAAATGTTTATCCAATTCCCTTGATCACCGAGCTTTTTGACCGATTAAAAAGTTCTAAAATTTTCACTAAGTTAGACCTTAGAGGTGCTTATAATTTGGTGAGAATCCACGACGGTGACGAGTGGAAAACTGCATTCAATACTCGATATGGGCACTATGAGTATACTGTAATGCCTTTTGGTCTCTGCAATGCTCCGGCAGTATTTCAGGACCTTATTAATGAGGTTCTTAGGGAGTTTCAAGATGACTGTGTAATTGTATACCTTGATGATATTCTTATACATTCCAGGGATATTGAGACTCACCACAGGCAAGTCAGGAGGGTTTTACACAAACTTCTTCAGCATGGCTTGTACTGCAAACTAGAGAAATGCAGCTTTGACCAATCCCAAACTACGTTTCTTGGTTATGTGATTTCTGGGGAGGGGTTTGAAATGGATCCGGAGAAGCTCCAATCCATACTAGACTGGCCTTTACCTCAGGGTCTCAAGGCTATCCAGAGATTCATTGGTTTCTCTAATTACTACAGACGTTTCATTAAGGGATACTCCTCTATCATTGCTCCCATCACTAACATGACCAAACAAGGGGCTGAGACTAAGAATTGGTCTACTGAAGCTCTTCGGGCTTTCGAGACACTCAAAGAGCTGTTTGCTTCCGCACCAATTTTAGTTCACCCTGATACTACTCTACCTTTCCTACTCGAAGTAGACGCTTCTGAGACAGGTATAGGTGCTGTTCTGTCCCAAAGGTTGGGTGTAGATAAACCATTACATCCTTGTGGATACTTTTCCAAAAAATTGTCCGGTACTGAAAGCAGATATGACATTGGGGACAGGGAACTACTAGCGGTTATAATGGCCTTGAAGGAGTGGAGACATTTATTGGAGGGTACTTTGCATCCTGTTACTATTTTGACGGATCATAAAAACTTATCCTATATTGGGGAGGCTAAACGACTATCATCTAGACAGGTTCGTTGGTCCATATTTCTCACTCACTTCAACTACGTACTCACATATAGGCCAGGTTCTAAGAATTCTAAAGCCGACGCCTTATCTCGCCAATATGAACCTGCTGCCGTATCTGAGCCGGTTTTGTCCTCTATAGTACCCAAGTGTAACATTATCGCTAACACTACTCTCAAAGTTCATTCCCCGCTACTTGATCAGATAAGGAACTTGCAGCATCTGGCACCTAGACTGACTCCGGTTTCCAGACTTTTCGTTCCTCCTGAACTTCAATTGGAGCTCTTACAGTGTCTTCACGAGAGTAAGGTGGCTGGTCATCCGGGTGTCCGCAAGACGTATTCTTTGATCTCCAAGGATTTCTGGTGGCCGTCGTTACGGAAGGATATTAAGGATTTTATCGGGGTTTGTGTGGTCTGTACTAAAACCAAACTACCGCATACGCTTCCTTGTGGCCTTCTACAACCGCTGGAAATTCCTGACAAACCTTGGTCCTGTGTGGCAATGGACTTTATTGTGGATCTGCCGGTTTCTAAAAAACACACTGTTATCCTCACCGTAGTCGATAGGTTTACCAAGATGGCACATTTCGTACCTTTGCCTAAACTCCCGACTTCTCCTGAATTGGCGGAGGTCTTTGCTAAAGAGATTTTTCGTTTACATGGGATTCCTTCTGAAATCACTTCTGATAGAGGCTCCCAATTTGTTTCACGTTTTTGGAGGTCGTTCTGTTCTCAATTAGGCATCAAATTGAATTTTTCGTCCGCCTATCATCCTCAGTCTAACGGAGCTGCTGAACGAACTAACCAGAAGATTGAGCAATACTTACGTTGTTTTGTTTCCGAACACCAGGACGATTGGGTCGGTTTGATTCCTTGGGCAGAGTTTGCGCACAACAATCTTGTTTGTGACTCCACGCATTCAAGTCCCTTCTTCATGAACTATGGCTTTCATCCATCCATTCTTCCCCCGGTTTCTCCTTCCCAAGGAGTGCCGTCGGTTGATGTCCATGTGGCCAACTTGAGGAAGTTGTGGGATCAGACTCGACAGATTCTTCTACACAATTCTGTACTGGTAAAGAAACATGCTGACAAACGTAGAAGGGCGGCTCCGAATTTTGTTCCAGGCGATAGAGTGTGGTTGAGCACTAGGAATATTCGTCTTAAAGTTCCTTCCATGAAATTCGCTCCTCGTTATATTGGTCCCTACAGGATCTTGACTCGAATTAACCCAGTGGCATATCGTCTAGCTCTTCCAGCTACTTTACGCATCCCGAACTCCTTTCACGTGTCATTGTTGAAACCTCTAATCTGTAACAGATTCTCCTCCACAATCGCCCCTCCGCGCCCTGTTCAGGTGGAGGGTCAGGAGGAATATGAGGTTAACTCCATTATTGATTCTCGTGTCTCCCGGGGACGAGTACAATATTTAGTTGACTGGAAGGGATATTGTCCTGAGGAGAGGAGTTGGGTACCACAAGAGGATGTTCATGCTCCTCGTCTTCGCAGGGCATTTCACTCCCGCTTTCCATCTCGCCCCGGCTCCTTCCGCCCGGTGGGCGTATCTGAGGGGGGGGGGTACTGTCAGGGTACCTGGAGTCTCTACCTTTGAGAGAGGTAGAGACTTAGAAGGTTATCCGTCCGGACGCCATGTCTCCTCGGTCTCCCGCGGTTCACTCGGTCTTGCTAACGCCGGCCGCGAGGGAGTCACTTCCTTTTATAACAGAAGGACCGGAGGTAGACGTCATGACGCTAACCCGAAACATCCTGCCACTCAAATCTCGGGAGACGAATCAGGACTCGCCGGAGGCGTGTCCCCTCTCCCTAGCCAGGATACTTAACGGTGGTTCTCTCATTCACTCATTGCCCTGTCGTGGTTCTAGTCCGCCTAGTCACACAGTGCTTTATTATTCACTTGTCTTTTGGTTCTGACCCGGCTTTGTTGTTTACTCTCCTGCCTTTCTGTTATCCTTGACCCGGCTTGTCTCTCGCTTACCTGTCCTCTGTTATCCTCGACCTCGGCTTGTCTCTGACCATTCTATTGTAGTTATACGTTAGTCCGGCCATTCTAAGGACCGGTATACGTATCAGCTACTCTTTGTACTCTGCGTGTTGGATCCCTGACCCGATCCTGACAACCGATTCCAGTGGCATTGCTAAGGAGATGCCCCCTTTCGATATGTGTGCATCCCCGAATTTGTCCCAGGTTTGTAGCGTAAGCTGTGTTGTGGGAAGGATGTCCTTATATTTTGGTCTAAGTTTCCTAGACATCCAGGCCAGGGTCGGTAATGTGAAGCCATTAGTGTAGACCGCCTCTATCTGCACCCATTGCGGGGGGTTGGGGTTGCCACTGGTAGCTAACACCTGGCCTATGACGGCTGCTCTGTAATAGTTGGTTAAATTCAGTAGGCCCATACCTCCCAATGGGAACATTTTATATAGAGTGGATTTGGCAATTCTGGGTTTTTTACCATGCCATATAAATTAGTTGATTACTGTTTGTGCTTTGCGTAGGTAACTGGTAGGGACCGCTAGTGGGATGGTTCTGAATAAGTATTGTATTCTCGGGAGGAGTAGCATTTTTGCAGCAGCTATTCTGCCCGCCCAAGAGATAAACTTCCCTTTCCAACTGTGTATGAGGTTTTTAAGTTTTATGAGTAGCGGGTTGTAGTTGGCTTTGTGGATGCCTGCTAACGTTTTTGTTAATGCTACCCCTAGGAATTTTAGATTATCCGTTCACCATTCATATGCGAACGTCTCTTTAAGGATGCCTAGCTCCAGCTGTGGGATGTTGATGCCCATTGCTTGTGTTTTGGAAATGTTTAATTTGTAATATGAACAGTTGCCATATTGGCGGATTAGGTGGTGTAGTGCGGGTAACGAATTCCGGGGGTCCTGTAGCGTAAGGAGGATGTCGTCTGCAAATAACGTTAGTTTGTGTTCTGTGTTCCTTACTTTGATACCCTGTATTTGGGGGTTGGTTCTGATCAAGTGTGTGAGGGGTTCCAGGGCTAGGATGTACAGTATTGGGGATAGGGGCAACCTTGTCGTGAGCCGTTGGATATGTTAAAGTTGGCTGAGGAGAAGCCACCGTTCACCACCTGGGCCGAGGGGTTTGAATATAATGCCTTGATGAGAGTCGTGAACTGCGGGGGGAATCCGAATCTCCCTAGGACTGCGTGGAGGAAGGGCCAGTGGAGGCGATCAAATGCTTTCTCGGCATCCAGTGATACCAAGACACTAGGCGTGCTTCCTCCACGCAGCCCACCCAGCAAGTCCAGCACCTTCCTTACCCCATCCGCTCCCTGGCGCCCGCTCACAAAACCTACTTGGTCCGCATGCACTAGTTTGGGAATAATTGAGGACAGTCTGTTGGCGAATATCTTGGCTAGGATTTTCGTGTCCGTATTGAGGAGCGAGATTGGGCATAAATTTTGACTTTTGTTTGGGGGTTTCCCTGGTTTGGGGAGTGTCACTACGTGTGCAGTGAGCATTTCTTTCAGTATCTGGCCTGTGGTGATAATATGGTTGTAGACTGGTGTCAGGCGGGGGGCTAGTATGCTAGTGAATGTTTTGTAGTAATAGTTTGTTAGGCCGTCTGGTCCCGGGGATTTCCCGGTTGGAAGAGCAGCTATTGTTTGTTGTATTTCGTGAGTAGTTACCGGTGATTGAATCGCTTGCTTTTGCTGCTGAGTCAGTGTTGGCAGGTGTATGGGGTCTAAAAAGTCCTCTATTTCAGTGTCCGTGGGTTGATGAGTGCCGTCATCCTGTTTTAGGTTATATAGAGTATGGTAGAATTGGGCCATTTCGTCATTGATATCTTGGGGATTGTATATTTTCCCTCCCTTGCTGGCGATTAAGTAAGGGATCTTGGACTGAGCTTGCTGTTTCCGCAGCATCGCTGCCAGAGCCTTCCCCACTCTATTGCCCTGTGTGTATTGTCTCATCTTTAGGCGTTGCAGTGTGTACGATGTTTTGGCTAGGTGTATGTCGTTTAGGCGTTGCGTGGCTTGTGCGATTGTTGCGAGGTGGGTCACGTCTGGATTTTTTGTATGTGCATTTGTGGCATCCCGAATAGTGCGCAATAATGTTATGTGTTCTGCGTTGGATGTGCGTTTGATCTATGAGGCCCTGCTTATCATTAGTCCTCTAATGGTTGGTTTATGTGCCACAAGGAGGCGGGGGATATATCTGGGGTGTCGTTGGTCTGAAAGTATAGTTCCAGGTCTCGGGTCATTTGGGTCAAGAAGGTGGGATCGTGTAATAGAGCGCCATTCAGACGCCAAGGTGCCCGACCTCTGTGGGGGAAGGAACCTCTTAGTGTCATCGTGAGTGGGGCATGATCGGACCATACTATGTCCCCAATGGTGCATTGGTTGATTCTCGGAACCAGTGTTCCTGACACCAGGATATGGTCTATTCTTGAGAATGATTTGTGGACCTGTGAGTAGTAAGTGAACTCCTTATCCATAGGGTGTAGTGAGCGCCATGCATCATGTAGGTTGTGTTCCGCTAGCAATTTAGTTATGGCTGTGCTCTGTGTGGTTGTTGCATGTTGTCGGTGGAGGGTATCTGTGTAGGTCTTGTCCATATATGGGTCTAGTACATGGTTTAGGTCTACACATATGACCATAGCCCCCTGTGTCTGATGAGGGAGTTTATTCAAGACTTTTTGTAGGAATTGCTTTTGGTTTGTATTTGGGCTGTATATGCCTACTAATACATGTTCATTATTGTTTATCATGCAGTGCAGGATTATATATCTTGTGTGTGTGGCATGAAATTGAGTTGGGAAGTCTCGGAGTCCAAAGTTGGGGACCCTGTTTTTCACAAAATGTGTTTCTTGGGCACACAGTATGTCTATCTTATCTCGCTTTGCTGCTTCTAAGAGAATGCAGCGTTTGTGCGGGTGATTTAGTCCTCGGGCGTTGTGGGTTCATATCGTTATAGACATTGAAGTGATTTGAGCTGCTGGGTAAAGTCACGCTGCGGCCCTAGTGTATGTACCTTTTTGTAAGCTTGGTGGTGATCGATTGCGGGGTGCTTGTGCGCCCCTAGTGAGGCTTTACTCTCCTGGGGTTCAGTAGAGGAGGGGGGGAGGAACCAGGGTATAAAAACTTGGGTGGTATAAACAAGAATTCCTCCTAGGAGGGTATGGTGTGGACGATCCACACCTCGGGGACGGGAGTTTTCCATCTCTCCCATGAGTGGCTGTCGAGCTCCGTATTGTGTATGTGTTATTGCTTAAAGGCGTAATTAAAGGGAAATTCTAGGGAATGTCTAGTGTTGTTTTGTTTCCCCATTCAGAGTAGTTATAATGATTTAAACCATCGTACAGTGCCGTTTTTTGGGTCTTGTGGGTCCCGGACTATGTTCATACTTTGCCTTACTCCGTTGGCAAGTCGTGTAGCCTCTGCCCGGCCCATGGCCCGTATGCACAGCCCTCTTGGTCATGCATAGGGGTGATGCTAGCCTGCTTCGTCAGCCACACGCCGCCTTCTAGCAGTGACTGGCATCCCCCCATAGCCAAGACCCGTGTTATTGTTGTGGACTATGGCCTAGGTTATACCTTGGAGAGCACTGTGTCATAGTAGTGATTGTGTTAGCATTTCAATACAAGCCCCCGAACTCGCTTGTGGCCCAGAGACCTGTGTATGAATCTATGACCAGTGCATCGCATAACATGTCATCACATTAATGTCACATCATTTCTATCATCCCATCTGAACTTGATTAGCCGTAGCCAGTCCGTTTGCCATTAGTCTCTGAGATGGGTCTTATGGTTGGGGTAGGGTGACCCCCGTGTGCTCCGCGGCTCAAACTGAGTCAACCGCTGTATTTCTCTACATTTGCCGTGTCAGTATGCATGAGGATGTAAAAGTTGCTGTAATTAGACTATGTGTAGTTGTTATTGAATGGATGTATGAAGGTGCATAGTGTTGCGTTGTGGTTGTGTGTGGCAGGTAATACTTGCGAGTTATGTCCCATGCTTTGAGAGAGTCACTTGCGGACCTTGGTCCACTCCGCAGCAGTTTTCTTCTTGGGTTGTGAGGTTGTTTCGGCAGGTGAGAAGGGAATGTTCCATTCTTTTAGGTGGTTGATGCACTCCTCCGGAGTGAGGATAGGTTTGAATCCCCCGCCATGTTGGACCAGCATTTTGGTCGGGTATCCCCACCGGTACCCGGTTCCGTGTTGCCGTAGCGCTTCTGCCACCTGTTGGAAGGATTGTCTCCGTTTCAGTGTAGCTGCAGACAAATCGTTAAAGATTTTAACTGTGGGATAATCTTCATGCGGGTGTTCTCGATTGCGGCTTGCCTTGAGAATTAATTCCTTGATATGAAAATAATGAGCACGGAGCAGCACATCTCGCGGCGTGGTGTCAGGTAAGTAGGCAGGTTTGGGGAATCGATGTATGCGGTCTATTAGTAGCATATCAGCCGGGATGTCTGGCGCGTAGGCCTTCATCAGGCCTCTCGTGTAGGCCTGGAGGTCCACTTGTTGTACTGACTCAGGCACCCTCCGGAGCCTAATGTTGTTTCTCCGTGCCCTGTCCTCCGCGTCCGCCATCTGTGCTTCCAGCCTTTCCACCTTCCCTTCTAAGCGCCTAACATGATCATTGGTATTGTTTTGGGTGGTAGCAAGGTCCCCCATTTTGTCCTCCAGTTGCGCCGTGCGGGTTCCTATGTCCTGTAGTTCTTTAGTCAGCCTTTCAGCCGTTTGTTGCCACGAGGCGATCACTTTGTTGGACAGGGTGTCCAGGGCTTGTGCTAAAAAGCTTTTAGTAATGTGTTCTGAGTGTATATTCTCCGCCATGGTGAGGCTCGTGTCTGAGTCATCGCCGCCATCTTGAGTGTCTCGTGGTGAGGCCGCCCGCGAAGATTGGGTTTTGTGGCCAAAGAAGTTTAGTTTGTCCGGTTTTGTGGCCGACTTCTTCGCTCTGTGACTAGACATCACCGCAGGGATTGTCGTTTTCCCTTATTTGTGCCTATTGATGCTTGGTTGTTGGAGCTCTGTACCGGAGCAAGTCCTTATGCGGCCATCTTGTCCGGTGGTCAGCCACGCCCCCATACATACCCTTTTTTAATATTTCTTAAATGTTCATTTATCCTAATTTGTAACAGGCGTTTTGTTCTTCCAACGTTATATAAATTGCACGAACACCTTAATATATAAATTACTTTTTTTGAAAAAAAAGTGATCATATACCTTATTTTGTACTCCTTTTTACTATGCAGATCTTGAAATGTGGTTATATGCCTCTTATTGCTCTTAGTACTTCTACATACCAGACATTGTCCGCAGCCAAAAAAAAACTTATTTCTAAAAAAAAGGGGGTACATTTCTTATCCCTTATATGGTTATGTGTGAGTTTTTGTTTCAGATTCGGGGCCCCTTTGTATATGATTCTTGGTTTCTCAGGCAATATAGTGTATAGCATTGGGTCATTCCTCAGAATGGGCCAACATTTATTTACTATTTTTCTCACTTTTTCACTCCCTTAATTGAAATTACATATACAGGGTATGATTTTTGTGTCATTCTCTTTTTTAGGTCTGTATCTTAACAAAGAAGATCTATCTATTTCCTCTACCTCTTTTATGATATTTAGTAATGCATTTTCTCCATATCCCTTTTCAATAAACTGTTTTTTTTATTCTCCTTGCCTGTAATTGAAAAGTGCTTGTATCTGTGCAGTACCTACGTATCATGAGAAATTGAGATTTCGGTATGTTTCTGAGCCAATGAAATGGCAACTGCTTAAAGGATCACTATAGTGTCAGGAAAACAAAGAGGGTGCCCCCCTTCAGCCACTTACTTTATTCCAGCACCGGGCTCCCTCGGCGCTGGTGACCTCTCCTCCCCCGCCAATGTCAGCTCCCTCTGCCAGGAAAAGCTGTCAATAGGAAAGCATTTCTCAATGCTTTCCTATGGATGCTCTGCGCGATGGAGGCATAATATGCCTCCAGTGTCGCAGATGTGCCTCTAGTGGCTGTCCAGAAGACAGCCACTAGAGGCTGGCTTAACCCTGCAATGTAAACATAGCAGTTTCTCTGAAACTGCTATGTTTGTATCTGCAGGGTTAAATCCTGAGGGACCTGGCACCAAGACCACTTCATTGAGCTGAAGTGGTCTGGGTGACTGTTACGGTACACCCAGGCATAAAAGGGGTTAATACCGCTAAGGACGTTCACCTTCCGAATGGAGAGACAGCTAACGAAAGCTCCAATCAGCCGAACAGGAACCATACGAAATCCTTCACGTATCAAACAGCCGAACAAGTAAACCATACGAATCCAATACCCCCAAGTACGAGACCAAGCTCTGTATTG